>NC_084622.1:33963291-34133291 GCF_033978795.1 Nerophis ophidion
TACTGTAAAATGCTCATCAAATCTGTAATAAAATCGGCCAACCTTCATGACTGCACGTTACTCAGTAACATCCTGGTTATAAAAGCAATTCAGTGGTAAAGATTGTGAGTTTGTAAAATCAAAAAAAGTAAGTACTTTTCAAAGTTGGGCCTTCAACATTGATGCATGTATGTTGGAATGTAAGACATTGAAACAACATCAGCGTTAATCAACTCAAAACTGAAGTGTTGATTTTACACATTTGTAAAGTTTAATCGTAAATTGTTGTCAGAACTTGGAATATGGTGCAGTTTTGTGCGTGGAGTGTTCTCCCGAGATGCAAATGAACTGGACCGGACATGGCGTGAAGGTGAGTACATGATTTAATAGTACTATAAAAAAGTGAAGACAAAAGGCGCGTACAAGTCGGACACAAAAACTTGGCTAAGGAAAAAAAAAAGCCCTTTGACGTAAACTGTGGACATGAAACAAAAGACACTAACTGTGGCATAAATAAACAAAAACTTATTTGCGGTGACGTGAGCAGGGCAGCATGAACTAGGAAATTGCATGAAAGAGTAAACACGGCGTGAAGCAGAGTGGGAGTGAGCTTGAACAGAAGGATGACGCCAGAACGACCAACAGAAAATGACAGGCTTAAATAGTCTCTGTAATTAAAAACAGGTGCGAGAGTCCAACACGTGAGACAGGTGAAACTAATGGGTCGCCATGGTGACAAAACAAGGTAGTGAAAAAACAGGAACTAATGGAGTCTTGAAGTAACAGAACATAACTAAACTAAACATGATCACAAGACATGACAATGGCTTTTAAAATGTTGAGTATCTTGCCTTCTTTAAAGTTGTCTTTTTTTGCTACAGATTTACCTGACTTGGAATTCTACAGTAGCTAAAAATAGCCAACAATTCCGCAAATGCAAGTTACTCTACTACAGTAAATGAAACCTGCAGGGCCAATACAGACAGTATGAATCAGTGATCATTTTTATTTAAAAATCCTGGAGTTAAACAGTGAACTTGAATTAAACTTCTGCTAGTTTAAATGCTGATATGAATACAAAAGACATTAACGTCTTTGCCCAATTGAGAAACGACCCCGATCTAAATGTATATAAACACATTACTGTAGTAGCAACTAAAATATTTATTTGTGTAGAATTAACCGACAAGTTGCGCTCTTTTAGCACAGTGTGATCAATATCTGCAGTACTCCGAGGAATACTCGACCAAAGTGCATTTAAATAGAGTAGGAAACATCAACACCTGCCAGAACACTATCAGTGAAGCATCACAAACCCGAAAATGTGGTATTTCTATTATCAATCAATCAATCAATGTTTACTTATATAGCCCTAATTTACTAGTGTCTCAAAGGGCTGCACAAACCACCAAGACATCCTCGGTAGGCCCACATAAGGGCAAGGAAAACTCACACCCAGTGGGACATCGGTGACAATAATGACCCAGTGGGACGTCGGTGACAATGATGACTATGAGAACCTTGGAGAGGAGGAAAGCAATGGATGTCGAGCGGGTCTAACATGATACTGTGAAAGTTCAATCCACAATGGATCCAACACAGTCGCGAGAGTCCAGTCCAAAGCGGATTCAACACAGCAGCGAGAGTCCCGTTCACAGCGGAGCCAGCAGGAAACCATCCCAAGCGGAGGCGGATCAGCAGCGCAGAGATGTCCCCAGCCGATACACAGGCAAGCAGTACATGGCCACCGGAACGGACCGGACCCCCCTCCACAAGGGAGAGTGGGACATAGAAGAAAAAGAAAAGAAACGGCAGATCAACTGGTCTAAAAAGGGAGTCTATTTAAAGGCTAGAGTATACAAATGAGTCTATTTAAAGGCTAGAGTATACAAATGAGTTTTAAGGTGAGACTTAAATGCTTCTACTGAGGTGGAATCTCGAACTGTTACCGGGAGGGCATTCCAGAGTACTGGAGCCCGAACGGAAAACGCTCTATAGCCCGCAGACTTTTTTGGGCTTTGGGAATCACTAATAAGCCGGAGTCCTTTGAACGCACATTTCTTGCCGGGACATATGGTACAATACAATCGGCAAGATAGGATGGAGCTAGACCGTGTAGTATTTTATACGTAAGTAGTAAAACCTTAAAGTCACATCTTAAGTGCACAGGAAGCCAGTGCAGGTGAGCCAGTACAGGCGTAATGTGATCAAACTTTCTTGTTCTTGTCAAAAGTCTAGCAGCCGCATTTTGTACCAACTGTAATCTTTTAATGCTAGACATGGGGAGACCCCAAAATAATACGTTACAGTAGTCGAGGCGAGACGTAACAAACGCATGGATAATGATCTCAGCGTCTTTAGTGGACAGAATGGAGCGAATTTTAGCGATATTACGGAGATGAAAGAAGGTCTATTTATTGTAGTTATTTAAAAAGAAACTTGGTTAGAAGATTTCTGGATGTGTGGATGTACTTTTTCATTCAACAATACCGTGATAATAATAATAACCGTGATCGTTTTGGTCCCAAAACCGTAATATGAAATTTTCGCTTCATTGCACCCCTACATGGATGAAAAAAGTCGATTGAAATTATTCAAGCAGTTCCATTTCCAACATTTGCCAGACTTTTTCAGCAAAAAGTAAATCCCAAATAATGTGGGTCAAATACAAAAACAGATGTACCACTGTATTGTGTTCAACTTTAATTACAGAGAACAATATGGTGGTAAAAAATGCGGACTATAGGCTCACAAGCATTTGGGAAATTAAACATCCACAATGTAGAACAAGAACATTTGGTGGTCCGTAGATACGACGCTAACTGACAAACATAACACACATTTTGGACACCCTTGCTCAATGACTTTTTATGAGCTTAACTGGTTCCTTTTTCTTATATATATAAAATTGGTTAAATACTGAATGAAGTGACTTCAGGGGACTTCGGATTGACTTGAACTAAAGCGGTGTACTGACATTTAAGTCATGACCCATTTGAAGAGAACACTGAACATTACTGTTATACAGCCTTGCGTGACGTCAGTAACTGATTTCATTGCCAGGCAGCTTGCTTCACAACGCCAGGACGTCTATAAAAAGATTTTTGTCATGAAAAATTAATTTCAGCCTCACATATTACCACTTTCACAGCACTACATCAAAGTCCCGTACGTTTTGCAAGCTTACGGATGTGCTGTTAGTTAGCCCTTTTTCCACAATTTCTAAAAAACAATAACTTTTTAATTGTTGGTAATCTATGTGGTTTGGCAAAGGTATTTGGCCACCCATCCAAATGATCAGAATGTGTATAAAATCAAGCACTTAGCCATGGAGACTACAAACATTTGTGAAAGAATGGGCCGCTCTCAGGAGCTCAGTGATTTCCAGCGTGGAACTGTTATAGGATGCCACCTGTACAACAAATCGACTCGTGAAATTTCCACGCTCCTAAATATTCCAAAGTCAACTGTTGGCTTTATTATAAGAAAATCAAAGAGTTTGGGAACAACAGCAACTCAGCCACGTAAACGGACAGAGAGGGGTCAGCGGATATTCCAAAGTCAACTTTATTATAAGAAAAGTGAAAAGTGTGGGAACAACAGCAAGTCAGCCACCAAGTGTTAGGCCATGTAAACTGACAGAGAGGGGTCAGCAGATGCTGAAGCGCGTAGTGCAAAGAGGTCGCCGACTTTCTGCACAGTCAGTTGCTGCGGAGCTCCAAACTTCATGTGACCCTCTAATTAGCCCACGTACAGTACGCAGCAGTGACATGCAGTGAGGTTTGAGGTTGGGGAGGCACTGACCCACTAGTCAGATTTACAAACACACAGTATGAAGCTAAGTCACTGACCCACCTGTCAGATTTACAAACATACAGTATGATGCAAAGGCATCGGCTAAAAATCACAAAAACACACAGTATGATGCCAGTGATGTGCTGTCAAGGGAGGCAAGTGAGGCAGTGCCTCACCTGCCACCAGGTGGGTTAACCATGAAATGTTCCAAAACGAAGTAATAAAATAAAATAAGTTTTAATATTTCCCATTTTGGTTTATGCTTTCTGTGTGATTTTAGTGTGGTTCCTGTATAATTTGGTAATTTTCATGGTCAAAATCGCAGCAATGTTGTGTTTCCTGATCAAAACAACGCAGTAGACGAGAAGTGAGGCAGACACAGGCGGTGCCTCCACGGCTACACACAGTGTGTATTGGGCGTGCGTGCGAGGGGGCGCATGCTTGTTGCCATGTGGAAAAGGCAGGTCATGAGGCAGCAACTACCTCTGCCTCAAGGTAGGGGGCGATATATTGTCAACTTGCAGTTCAATGCCTCAGCAGTGCTCTGACTCGCCACACTAGGAGAAGTGGGGGCGCTCAAGCTAGCAGACACAGGTCTCTCCAGCAGAAGCCAGTCTTTTTTTTGTTTGTTTGACTGTATTTATAACAAAAACGGCATTTTTATTAGAGTAAGCCAGCGTTTGTGGGTGTTTTTTGTCAGATGCAAAAATATTGTTTGATTCTTGGAATTAAATTGAATTAAATGAATGTTTCTGCCAATATGGAAGATTATATACTGTATCCAAGATGAAATACTTCTCTAAACTGGACTTTAAGACACAATGAATGCGATCATACAAAGTATGTTTTCATGGAGGATAGCTATTGCTGCTTCAGATACAAATACAGAAAAGTAAGATACACTCACAATACTTAAATAAATAAATCAATAAATGGGTTGTACTTGTATAGCGCTTTTCTACCTTCAAGGTACTCAAAGCACTTTGACACTACTTCCACATTTACCCATTCACACACACATTCACACACTGATGGAGGGAGCTGCCATGCAAGGCCCCAACCAGCACCCATCAGGAGCAAGGGTGAAGTGTCTTGCTCAGGGATGTGACGAGGTTGCGCACGGCCACTCTCCCACTGCGCCACGCCGTCCCATGGTCAAAATCGCAGCAATGTTGTGTTTCCTGATCAAAACAACGCAGTAGACGAGAAGTGAGGCAGACACAGGCGGTGCCTCCACGGCTACACACAGTGTGTATTGGGCGTGCGTTATTTTGTTAAAAGCAAATGGGACCAAAAAAGTATTTAATAACAACTTTATCAAATACTTTTTGGACCCATTTATCATATCATAATATCCTTATGATAACATTTTTATGAAAGCGAATAACTCCCTTTTTTTCTGTAACTGTAATGTGCAACCTAAATCAACAATGACTAGAGCTGCACATATGAATTTAAGTAAAAAAAAAAAAATAGAAGAAGAAGAAAAAAAATAGTATGTATGCCTCACCAGGTGTTTAGTTCAACGCATGTCACTGGATTCTACAAAAAAATGTCAACACACTTAGCACACAATTAACACAGAACTGCAGAGCAGACACTAATATAATACTCAAATGTATATTCCTCACGCACTATTTGACTAAAAGAGTGCGCACTTGGGTTGGGCAGCACCTTGGTACAGGGGTTAGTGCATGTGCCTCACAATGCGAAGGTCTTGAGTAGTCCTGGGTTCAATCTCGAGCTCAGGATCTTTCTGTGTGGAGTTTGCATGTCCTCCCCGTGACTGCGTGGGTTCCCTCCGGGTACTCCGGCTTTCTCCCGCCTCCAAAGACATGGAGATAGGTTGATTGGCAACACTAAATTGGCCCTAGAGTGTGAATGTTGTCTGTCTGGCTGTGTAAGCCCTGCGAGGAAGTAGCGACTTGTCCAGGGTGTAACCCGCCTTCCGCCCGATTGCAGCTGAAATAGGCTCCAGCATCCCCCGCAACCCCAGAGGGAATTAGTGGTAGAAAAATGGATGGATGGATGGAGTGCGCACTTGCAGCACGCAATGATGTCACGTTATCGACGGGAAAATGCATTTTTTTAAAATATGATTTGCCTGAGCGGCAATGAGACCCCAAGAGTAACAAGTGGTAGAAAATGGATGAGAAAGGAAAAATTAAAAAAATACATTTTGGACGCTGGCTGGCCGTAGTTTTGGGACCCCCGCACTAGACAGTATAACTTAACTTTACTTGTAAATTAAGTTCATTCACCTTTCCATCTGGATGAAGAACTCTATGACTTTGTTGTGTGACCTCGGACTATGTTAAGGTAACGTGTGGAGTTCCCCAGGGTTCGGTCCTTGGCCCTGTAATCTTCAGCATCTACATGCTGCCGCTGGGTGACGTCATACGCAAATACGGTATTAGCTTTCACTGTTATGCTGATGACACCCAACTCTACATGCCCCTAAAGCTGACCAACACGCCGGACTGTAGTCAGTTGGAAGCGTGTCTTAATGAAATTAAACAATGGATGTCCTCTAACTTTTTGCAACTTAATGCCAAAAAAACGGAAATGCTGATTATCGGTCCTGCTAGACACCGACCTCTATTTAATAATACAACTTTAACATTTGACAACCAAATAATAAAACAAAGTGACTCTGTAAAAAATCTGGGTATTATCTTCGACCCAACTCTCTCCTTTGAGTCACACATTAAAAGCGTTACTAAAACGGCCTTCTTTCATCTCCGCAATATCGCTAAAATTCGCTCCATTTTGTCCACTAAAGACGCTGAGATCATTATCCATGCGTTTGTTACGTCTCGTCTCGATTACTGTAACGTATTATTTTCGGGTCTCCCCATGTCTAGCATTAAAAGATTACAGTTGGTACAAAATGCGGCTGCTAGACTTTTGACAAGAACAAGAAAGTTTGATCATATTACGCCTGTACTGGCTCACCTGCACTGGCTTCCTGTGCACTTAAGATGTGAATTTAAGGTTTTACTACTTACGTATAAAATACTACACGGTCTAGCTCCATCCTATCTTGCCGATTGTATTGTACCATATGTCCCGGCAAGAAATCTGCGCTCAAAAGACTCCGGCTTATTAGTGATTCCTAGAGCCCAAAAAAAGTCTGCGGGCTATAGAGCGTTTTCCGTTCGGGCTCCAGTACTCTGGAATGCCCTCCCGGTAACAGTTCGAGATGCTACCTCAGTAGAAGCATTTAAGTCTCACCTTAAAACTCATCTGTATACTCTAGCCTTTAAATAGACCTCATTTTTAGACCAGTTGATCTGCCGCTTCTTTTCTTTCTCCTATGTGCCCCCCTCCCTTGTGGAGGGGGTCCGGTCCGATGACCATGGATGAAGTACTGGCTGTCCAGAGTCGAGACCCAGGATGGACCGCTCGTCGGGACCCAGGATGGACCGCTCGCCTGTGTATCGGTTGGGGACATCTCTACGCTGCTGATCCGCCTCCGCTTGAGATGGTTTCCTGTGGACGGGACTCTCGCTGCTGTCTTGGATCCGCTTGAACTGAACTCTCGCGGCTGTGTTGGAGCCACTATGGATTGAACTTTCACAGTATCATGTTAGACCCGCTCGACATCCATTGCTTTCGGTCCCCTAGAGTGGGGGGGGTTGCCCACATCTGAGGTCCTCTCCAAGGTTTCTCATAGTCAGCATTGTCACTGGCGTCCCACTGGATGTGAATTCTCCCTGCCCACTGGGTGTGAGTTTTCCTTGCCCTTTTGTGGGTTCTTCCGAGGATGTTGTAGTCGTAATGATTTGTGCAGTCCTTTGAGACATTTCTGATTTGGGGCTATATAAATAAACATTGATTGATTGATTGATTTGTTGTAGAAGTCCTCCTTTTTCTCCTCTTCTTTGAGTTTTAAGTCTCTCTTTATCAATTGAGATCCACCTCCATTCTGGCTGCATTAATCTCATTTTTAATGTCATTTCTGATCACGTCACCAACTGCCATCAAATCATTCTGCATTCTGTTTGATGTGCCAGTAAACACAGTGGATGTTTTCAGGTGTTTACCCAAACGTTAATCTTTCTCTGCATGAGAATGCAATACGTCAGCATAATTTCCACGATTGGAGGAGTTTGCATTCTCATCGATACCACCAAATGCAAGCTACTGTTTTCCCAAACAGCAAGTGGCGCTTATCAGGTCTTTATTATCACACAATGTTCCTTTACATTGGCATTGTGGAGGCTGATATTTCAATCAATCAATCAATCAATGTTTACTTATATAGCCCTAAATCACTAGTGTCTCAAAGGGCTGCACAAACCACTACGACATCCTCGGTAGGCCCACATAAGGGCAAGGAAAACTCACACCCAGTGGGACATCGGTGACAATAATGACCCAGTGGGACGTCGGTGACAATGATGACTATGAGAACATGATACTGTGAAAGATCAATCCATAATGGATCCAACACAGTCGCGAGAGTCCAGTCCAAAGCGGATCCAACACAGCAGCGAGAGTCCCGTTCACAGCGGAGCCAGCAGGAAACCATCCCAAGCGGAGGCTGATCAGCAGCGCAGAGATGTCCCCAGCCGATACACAGGCAAGCAGTACATGGCCACCGGATCGGACCGGACTCCCTCCACAAAGGAGAGTGGGACATAGAAGAAAAAGAAAAGAAACGGCAGATCAACTGGTCTAAAAAGGGAGTCTATTTAAAGGCTAGAGTATACAAATGAGTTTTAAGGTGAGACTTAAATGCTTCTACTGAGGTGGCATCTCGAACTGTTACCGGGAGGGCATTCCAGAGTATTTAGTCTCCATTGTTCATTTCGAGCTAGATCAATACATAATATTCCAAACGTTTTGAAATAAATCTGACCGTGTATGTGGGCAGATGAGCTATCATGTTTTTCAAGGCTTCTTGGTAGGTTTTTCAGATCAGTATATCCCTTTTGGGACCAAACACTAGTTGAGAATAAAATCAATCAATCATCATAAATCAATTTTTATTCATATAGCCCTAAATCACAAGTGTCTCAAAGTGCTGCTCAAGCCACAACGACATCCTTGGTTCAGATCCCACATAAGGGCAAAGAAAAACTCACAACCCAGTGGGATGATTCAACGCCACACACTGTGTCATTAACAACTTCATCTAGCGACTGGGAGACTCGCAATTTAAACTATGTTCACATTTCCAAGCTTAACAAAAATCGGAGCAACAACTTGTATCTCAAAATACTCGTAGATTGAGGTACCACTGTACTTGAGTCATATTACTGTAATGGTACCTCATCGTCTTTTTTTTTTGAAGTGACAGTATATGTTAATGAACGTATTTATGATTTGTTAGAGTTTAGCCAAGGTCTCATTTTTATCTGTAGACTCTTACTTGAGTACAGTTTTTAATGAAATTCATTTTATGAAAGGAAAGTTTGGGCTCTGGGAAATTAGTTGCTGTGGATGAAAAAAGTTCCCTTGGTGAAAAGGAGGTAATAGTTGCTCATTTGTATTTTCTAAGAATCACAAACCAAAAATAAAAAAACAGCTTGCTTTGTATTTGATGTGACTTTCATAAACTTCGAGAACACCGGCATCTAAACATTTTTTCTCTTGTAATAAACTTCAGACAGGTATGACTATTTTGATAGCCGTTGTGAGAGTTAGATATTTTTAAGTGTTCTTTTTAATCCATAGTCATTGTTAAAACAGCTAGTGTTTTCCTATGTAGTGTGTCTTCTTGTGATCACCGTGCTTGTATCTTTTGTCTGCTAGTAAACTCGTGTGTTTCACCTTGAAGGCGCTGGAATGTCTATTGGGAGTATAATGTACTCCCTTTTTGTGGAGGAGGCCTTATTGGTTTAGAACAAAAAGTCTGTATTTCTTTCTGGTGGGAAGGGGCAGTTTTTGTACTGAATAAACTGACTATTACCATTAAATTTTTAGACCGCTTCTTGATGCTGCTATTGTAGCATAGTGAGGGCTGGTCTCCTAAAGCTTCAGTAAAACTTGATTGCTATTCTGTCTTGGTGGTCCTTCTTACTCAGCATATATGTCATCCGAAAGAATTTGAGATTGGCCATTGTCTTTTATTCCCTGAGAGGAAGACTGGTCAGACAGAATACCATCCATTATGGGTCCTCTCACTTACACTTTTCACATTTGCTTGTTTGGTCAACAAAATATTTAATCGTGTTTCTCAAGCCTCCTTTTCTGCCTTTATTCATGTGCCATTGAAGATCATGTTCTTTTTCTGTGTCATCGAGCTGTGACGGGGTGCAGTTGATGTGCTTGAGCTTTTTGCTACTGGTACTTATAAATAATACAATACACCTTGTTCTGTTGTAGACTAGCTGCAGCTACCAAAGTGATATGTGAAGACCTGCAGGCAGTTATTCAATGAAAACAAGGAAAGAAGAATACTGCGGGCATTTGCACACCGACCGTTATCATCACACCTTTGTCTCGTGATACTGTGTAATTGCTAGGTCGGTTTGGATTCAAGCGGTTTATTCGGTTTTGCCAAACGGCATGAGAGGAGACCATTCAAGGAAATCCAGAGTGCAAACCACGGACTATAGAGATGAAGAGTTATAAAAAGTTAGGCTTGAAGATAGATATAGTGTGAGCAAGACAGAGTGAGGGGGTAATTCTTTAGTGAGAAAGTGCTGAAAGGAAATTAAGACAAAACAAAGGAGCGCATACCAGTAATACAAAATGGTTATTGCTCCGACCATATAGTTAAAGCACCAGAAGTGTTGTGGCACATGCGCATTCTGCGTCTCCCTCCGCTGCGGATACAACCAGAAGACCCGCTGACAGCGCACTCCAGACACGCCCCCACGCTCATCAAGCGGACCACACCCACTCTCCGCCACAGCCGGCCGCAGTCCACGCCTGACACACCTGTGACTGATGACATGAGGGTGTATAAAGGGACCAGTGGACCAAGAATCGGGCAGGAACTTAGTTCTCAATTTACCTACAGTAAGCGATCAACCTGCTTTATGCAATCCTGCTCTCCCTGTGTTCTGTCTCTCCGTGTTCTCAGTGTCTTCTCCCGTGTACCCGCAGAACCCGCCGTCGCCTGCAAAGTGAGCTGTGCGTCTCACTCTTCCCCGGATTTCCTTTTTCCTCTGATTGCCTCCTTCGTCCCTCGACTCCTCGCTCGCCCCTGGACTCTGACGCCTTTCTCTCGCCCCCTGCTCCTGCCGGCCCATGGACTTCCTCGCTCCTTCGCTCTCGCCAACACTTGTGGTAAAACGCTCCAATTAAATACTTCACATAGTCTTACACCATACACACTCTTGGGTTTTTGACACACACACCATTCTATAGTTCATTAGTATTGTCTATATTATTGTTTCGTATTCTCATTATATATATGTACATATATATTAGTTAAACATAACAAGAAGAATGGACAAACAAGTTGACTATATATTCTTAATTGTGTTTTACTGTGTCCGTTAAACCGTATCCAATTATTTTTACAATCCACAAAGCTCACTGAAAATTATATACTTTTGTTTTTGCTCCCATTTTTCATGCGTTAAACTTAAAGATCTACAACTATTATTATTACCACAAAAGACCTATTCCTCTCAAATATTGTTCACTATTCTGTGTTAGTGAGCAGTCAGTATCTGGTGTAATCACCATTTGCATCACACAGTGCAACACATCACCTTCGCATAGAGGTGATCAGGTTGTTGATTGTGGGCTGCGGAATGTTGGTCCACTCCTCTTCAATGGCTGTGCAAAGTTGCTGGATATTGGCAGGGACTGGAACACACTGTCGTATACGCCAATCCGCAGCACCTCAAACATGGTCAGTGGGTGACATGTCTGGTGAGTATGCTGGCCCTGCACGAACTGGGATGTTTTCCGCTTCGAGGAACTGTGTACAAATCATTGCAACATGGTGCTGTGCATTCTGATGCTGCAACATGAATTGATAATGTTGAAGAGGTTCATTTAGCTTACTGATGTGTATTTATAAATGGTTGAGTTATATAGGCTAGTAAGGTAAAGTTTTGTACCTGTTTGTTCCTGTACCGTTTATACCCCCAGGTGGGAAGGAACAATCCATATAACACGTGACAGATGACGTCACGCTAACATCACGTGACACCTCTGATGAAGGCTGCAGAAGCAAGGTAGCCCAAACTTGTCAGGTACAAAACTTTACCTTACTAGCATATATAAATCAACCATTTATAAATATGAGTTGATATTCTCACGGATCTTGTCACGGTATTTCTGTGCATTCAAAATGCCATCAATAAAATGCACTTAAGTTGGTTGTCCATAACATACCCCTGCACATAACATTATCCCAACCCATCTGCCCTGAACTGTGAACATCGGGATTCATGATGAATGAATACTATATGCATACTTGCCAACCTTGAGACCTCCAAATTCGGGAGATGGGGATATATATACCGTATATAAATAATCTGTTCATTAATGAGTATATCCATTCGGCCACCGTGTTCAATGGATAAGTCTGATCTACAAAATTTGCAGGCAGCATACCGCTTTCCCTGCGAGCTGTCCTGGATCAATCAATCAATCAATCAATGCTTACTTATATAGCCCTAAATCACTATTGTCTCAAAGGGCTGCACAAACCACCACGACATCCTCGGTAGGCCCACATAAGGGCAAGGAAAACTCACACCCAGTGGGACATCGGTGACAATAATGACTATGAGAACCTTAGAGAGGAGGAAAGCAATGGATGTCCAGCGGGTCTAACATGATACTGTGAAAGTTCAATCCATAATGGATCCAACACAGTCGCGAGAGTCCAGACCAAAGCGGATCCAACACAGCAGCGAGAGTCCCGTTCACAGCGGAGCCAGCAGGAAACCATCCCAAGCGGAGGCGGATCAGCAGCACAGAGATGTCCCCAGCCGATACACAGGCGAGCAGTACATGGCCACCGGATCGGACCGGACCCCCTCCACAAGGGAGAGTGGGACATAGAGGAAAAAGAAAAGAAACGGCAGATCAACTGGTCTAAAAAGGGAGTCTATTTAAAGGCTAGAGTATACAAATGAGTTTTAAGGTGAGACTTAAATGCTTCTACTGAGGTGGCATCGCGAACTGTTACCGGGAGGGTATTCCAGAGTACTGGAGCCCGAACGGAAAACGCTCTATGAACTGAAATTGTTTTTTCCAATCATTTTGGAACTTGCAAGCGTACTTCTTACTCGTCGTCGCCATGTCTCTGTCATGTCTGATCATGTTTTTGTATGGCCGTACTACCCTGAGCATCCCCAATCTCGTTAGTTCTCGAAGCTAAGCTGTGTCTGGCCTGGTTAGTACTTGGATGGGAGGCTGCCTAGGAATACCAGGTACTGTTTGACCTTTGGACTCCTTAAGTTCCTGTTTTTTTTTCACTCCCTTGTTTTGTTTCCATGGTTACCCATTGGTTTCACCTGTTGCTCATTTGGACACACGCACCTGTGTACATTTTTCATTGCTGTCATGCTTGAACTTGGACTTGGGTTGTTTTCCCGTGGTGCGAAGCAAATGGAGTGGAAACGGCGTGAAGGTAGGTACATATTTAATTGATTTACTTATAACAGGAATAAACCAAAAGCGCGCACAAGGGCGGAAGTACGAAAACTGGGCTATGAAACAAAAGACTAGGATAAAGGCTGCAAACTACAAACATGAAACAAAAACACTTGCGCTGTGGCATGAATAACAAAAACGTACGTGGACAAAATGAACAGCATAGCAAGGCGTGAAGCAGATAATTGACGGCGTGAAGGAGGTGATGTTGCCAGGACGAAGTAAGAAACAGAATGGCTTAAATAATAACTGTGATCATAACAAACAGGTGTGAGGGCTGAGGACCGGGGCGTGACATGGAGACAAGGTGGAAACTAATGAGTTACTATGGAAACAAAAACAAACCAGGAAGTGCCAAACAGGAAACAAGTGTCCAAAAAGCAAAACTTAACATGACCAAAACAAAACATGATCTAAAGGCGTTCTTCTGCTTTGTCTCTTATGTTTTTGGACATTACTACTTACTGTAGTTTTGAAGCAATGCATGATGGGAATCCGGATGTTATGTGTCAGTGTATTAATGTGCCGGCTGGAATAAACACAGGCTGAGAAATAGATCCGTGCCTGCCTACTTTATGGGTTATACATAAACCTTTGGATAACGGCGAAATATATAATAGTCTCCTTTTCAGGTGAGAGAGGACACTAAAGGCAGTGCCTTTAAGGCACACCGCCAATATTGTTGACCGGGTGGAAATTAGAAATTTGGGAGAACGGTTGGTCCCGGGACATTTTCGGGAGGGGCACTGAAATTCGGGAGTCTCCCGGGAAAATCGGGAGGGTTGGCACGTATGACTACATGTGTAGCATACAATCTATACCATGTGCTTGTGGTTTACGACAGTGAAGTGTGGCACCATAAAGGAGTTTTGTCGCGCCTGTTAAAAATTATTGTAGATATAATTAAAAGCTGTGTGAGCACACAGTTGAGGACGTGCGTCCTTGGACATAACAATAATCAATCAATCAATCAATGTTTATTTATATAGCCCCAAATCACAAATGTCTCAAAGGACTGCACAAATCATTACGACTACAACATCCTCGGAAGAACCCACAAAAGGGCAAGGAAAACTCACACCCAGTGGGCAGGGACAATTCACATTCAGTGGGACGCCAGTGACAATGCTGACTATGAGAAACCTTGGAGAGGACCTCAGATGTGGGCAACCCCCCCCCCCTCTAGGGGACCGAAAGCAATGGATGTCGAGCGGGTCTAACATGATACTGTGAAAGTTCAATCCATAGTGGCTCCAAGACAGCAGTGAGAGTCCCGTCCACAGGTCGCCATAAGGGAACAAAAGTAAAATGGTAACATGACAATGGTCCAGTGGCTGGACACGTTACATTTTATTGGTCAGAAACCCAAAATAGCGCTGCCAATGTTGGACTCTATGTCCTCTGTCTGGCTCTCCAGAACATAGTCTTGCCACTGCTGATTATACTAAAAATTGTTCTGGGCATAGGGCAGCACGGTGGAACCGGGGTTAGTGCGTCTCCCTCACAATGCAAAGGTCCTGAGTAGTCCTGGGTTCAAATCCAGGCTCGGGATCTTTCTGTGTGGAGTTTGCATGTCCTCCCCGTGAATGCGTGGGTTCCCTCTGGGTACTCCGGCTTCCTCCCACTTCCAAAGACATGCACCTGGGGATAGGTTGATTGGCAACACTAAATTGGCCCTAGTGTGTGAATGTGAGTGTGAATGTTGTCCGTCTATCTGTGTTGGCCCTGCGATGGGGTGGCAACTTGTCCAGGGTGTATTCCGCCTTCCGCCCGATTGTAGCTGAGATAGGCACCAGCGCCCCCCATGACCCCAAAGAGAATAAGCGGTAGAAATGGATGGATGGATGACGTTAAATAAATAAATGATAAATGGGTTGTACTTGTATAGCGCTTTTCTACCTTCAAGGTACTCAAAGCGCTTTGACAATACTTCCACATTTACCCATTCACACACACATTCACACACTGATGGAAGGAGCTGCCATGCAAGGCGCTAACCAGCACCCATCAGGAGCAAGGGTGAAGTGTCTTTCTCAGGACACAACGGACGTGACGAGGTTGGTACTAGGTGGGAATTGAACCAGGGACGCTCGGGTTGCGCACGGCCACTCTCCCCACTGCGCCACGCCGTCCCAAACGTTAAAGTGCATCCGTTAGTGGAGGCTCCTCTATGGGGTCTTGGGGCACGAGGAGGTTACCCCCTTTACTATTGTTACCCCAGGTGGTCCTTGGTAATGGCCTAGTACCTGACTGCCCCCTAGCCTGGGATACGTTGAAGACCTTAACGGCGGAGCAGGCGGAAGACGGTAGATTTAAGAACTATCACAACGGCTGCGATGCCGGAAGGAGGCTGACGCACAAAAAGGGTCCCCAGTCATCTGGGACTCCATGCCACTGGACCCTGACCCGATTCTGTCAAGGATCGTGTGGTGACTGTCTGTGCACCAGTTTCCCCATGTTAGACTAAGTCCCGCACAGGCATCCTCCATAAAGGGATACCCCCCTATCAGGAGGATCGTAATATTCGTTTCGAGGGACCGCCGATGATGATAAAGATACTACAAATTATATAACAGCATTAGCAGTATGCACATAGGCAGGGTATCAATCCCAAACTACTCAAATTTCTTTGATAAAGTTTCATGCAAAATAGCAGTACGCATCATCCATTTACCCAACTGTTTTACCAATTACATGTTGGGCCTGAGGCTTCAGGGTGGCAGAGGGGTTAGAGCGTCTGCCTCACAATAAGAAGGTCCTGAGTAGTCAGAGTTCAATCCCAGGCTCGAGATCTTTCTGTGTGGAGTTTGCATGTCCTCCCCGTGACTGCGTGGGTTCCCGCCGGGTACTCCGGCTTCCTCTAACCTCCAAAGACATGCACCTGGGGATAGGTTGATTGGCGACACTAAATCGGCCCTAGTGTGTGAATGTGAGTGTGAATGTTGTCTGTCTATCTGTGTTGGCCCTGCGATGAGGTGGCGACTTGTCCAGGGTGTACGCCACCTTCCGCCCGATTGTAGCTGAAATAGGCACCAGTGCCCCCCGCGACCCCAAAGGGAATAAGCGTTAGAAAATGGATGGATGGATGGATGTTGAGCCTGAGTCAGTTTGGAAAAAAAATCTCAACTCTTACTGCCTGAAATCTCAAGTTTTAAAAACAAAACGTAATTTCCTTCTTTGAGATACTAATCTTTGTGTTTTTTTTGATGTAGTGCATGAACAGCAGATCTAGAATAAAGCCAATGAAGCTGACTAGAAATTAGAGGAACCATAGAGTCCTGATAAAATTTCCATGACAAGTTCTTCTGATGTATTTTTTGCTCCTGAAAATGAATCTGGTAGTCATTTCCCTTAATATCAATTACTTTTTGAGTAATAGGTAGATCACTTTTTTTTTTTTTTCAACTGACTGTATTTGGAACACACCCTTTCTCTTGCCAAACTCAATATGCCGCCCCTGTTGATGTGACGTCATTTACATTCCCACGCATAGACTAAGTGTGAGGATCGGTCACTTCATTTCTGTTTGTTTCCTTGTTTTTGTATTTAGGTCCCATCAGTGCACTTAAGATGTGACTTTAAGGTTTTACTACTTACATATAAAATACTACACGGTCTAGCTCCATCCTATCTTGCCGATTGTATTGTACCATATGTCCCTGGCAAGAAATCTGCGTTCAAAGGACTCCGGCTTATTAGTGATTCCCAAAGCCCAAAAAAAGTCTGCGGGCTATAGAGCGTTTTCCGTTCGGACTCCAGTACTCTGGAATGCCCTCCCGGTAACAGTTCGAGATGCCACCTCAGTAGAAGTATTTAAGTCTCACCTTAAAACTAATCTGTATACTATAGCCTTTAAATAGACTCCCTTTTTAGACCAGTTGATCTGCCGTTTCTTTTCTTTTTCTTCTATGTCCCACTCTCCCTTGTGGAGGGGGGTCCGGTCCGATCCGGTGGCCATGTACTGCTCGCCTGTGTATCGGCTGGGGACATCTCTGCGCTGCTGATCCGCCTCCGCTTGGGATGGTTTCCTGCTGGCTCCGCTGTGAACGGGACTCTCGCTGCTGGATTGGATCCGCTTTGGACTGGACTCTCGCGACTGTGTTGGATCCATTATGGATTGAACTTTCACAGTATCATGTTAGACCCGCTCGACATCCATTGCTTTCCTCCTCTCCAAGGTTCTCATAGTCATCATTGTCACCGACGTCCCACTGGGTGTGAGTTTTCCTTGCCCTTATGTGAGCCTACCGAGGATGTCGTAGTGGTTTGTGCAGCCCTTTGAGACACTAGTAATTTAGGGCTATATAAGTAAACATTGATTGATTGATTAATTATTTTGGTTTCCACTTCCTGCTTGTCACGCTGAGCACTGTGTTTTTTCCTCACCTGCCGTTGATGGGCAGCGAGTCCACACCTGCTGCCAATCAACGTGCGTCCTATTTAGGCCTTGTCTCGAGCAGCCGTCAGCGCTCAAAGATCGCTCTATGTTGTGGAACGTTTATGTGCAAGACTGCTGCATTTCTGTTGATGATAATTTGCAGGTTCCCGTCATGCGAGTTCCTCACAGGTCTGGGAGGAACTCGCATGGCTGCAGTTTTTTTTTTGCTCAGCGTGACAAGCAGGAAGTGGAAACCAAAATAAGAGCACTGATGGGAAGTAAATGCAAAAACAAGGAAACAAACAGAAATGAAGTGACGGATCATCACACTAAGAAGATAAAGCCATATAAAACTTTTATTTTAACCACTTGTTGCATGTTTTTGTCACCCTGATATGATTAACATTATGAGCAAAAAAATAAGTCTAAAATAATCGCCATTTTTGGGGACTTTCGTGCTCGTCTATCCCCTCTTCCATAAACAACATGCTCTTCCTCAAGCATCATGAGGAAAACATCGGGGGAAAATTAAGCAAAAGAGAATACTCGCTCTCCATGCGTCCTGGAGATTAGAGATGTCCGATAATATCGGCCTGTCGATATTATCGGCCGATAAATGTAATGTAATATCGTAAATTATCGGTATCGGTTAATTAATGACTTTTTAAAACGCCACTGTACGAAGCGGTACATATCCGGTAAAACACATATTCTGGACTGAAGCTGTGTGCCTTCATTGTTTTTGTAGCTGTTGTTTTGAGGCATGTTTAAAAAATAAATAAAAAAAATAAACTTTGTGAAAGTCAAAGTATAGTATTTCACATAGTTGTAGTGGGTATTAAAGTTAAAGTACCCATGATTGTCACACACACACTAGGTGTGGCGAAACTATTCTCTGCATTTGACCCATCACCCTTGATCACCCCCTGGGAGGTGAGGGGAGCAGTGAGCAGCAGCGGTGCCGCGCCCGGGAATCACTTTTGGTGATTTTACCCCCCAATTCCAACCCTTAATGCTGAGTGCCAAGCAGGGAGGTAATGGGTCCCATTTTTATAGTCTTTGGTATGACTCGACCGGGATTTGAACTGACAACCTACTGATTTCAGGGCGGACACTCTAACCACTAGGCCAGGGAGAGCATTTCCTAAATTCCAAGCTGCTGTTTTGAGGCATGTTAAAAAAAATAATGCACTTTGTGACTTCAATAATAAATATGGCAGTGCCATGTTGGCACTTTTTTCCATAAATATAATTGAAGTTGTTTTCTAATTTTGGAAAACTTTGTTTTTGATTGATTGAAACTTATATTAGTAGATTGCACAGTTCAGTACATATTCCGTACAATTAGACCACTAAATGGTAACACCCGAATACGTTTTTCAATTTGTTAAAGTCGGGATCCACGTTAATCAATTCGTGGTAAAGTTACATTGTTTAAGGCAGGGGTAGGGAACCTATGCCTCTAGAGCCAGACGTGGTTCTTTTGATGACTGCATCCGGCTCTCGGATAAATCAGAGCTGACATTGCTTAACACGATAAGTAATGAATAATTCCACTTGTAATCATAGTGTAAAAATAACATTCAAAATATACAATATTCTCAAGCATATTTATGTTCAAGAAGTTGCGTTAATGGTAAGAATTAATTTATTTATTGTTGGCTAGTGTTGGGCTTGCCCTCCTGGGGGTTCATCAGACCACCAACCACCGACATGAGAGCCTGTTTTAGGGTTAAAATATATATATATTTTTTCAATTAGTCTCTCAGTTGCTTTCATTCGCCCTCTGGCTCCAGCCCCAACCCTGTCTCTCCTCCTGGCTGCTGCTTATAACAGAGCGACAGGTGATTAGATAACAAGGCCCAGGTGGGCCGTCTACGCACCTGTCGCTGATTTCGAGGCCGGTCCTAGCAACATCCTGCTTTGCTGCAGGCCCGCAGGCCACGCCCCCTCCACAGTTAGCTTCAGAATAACAATGTTATTACAAAGAATAAGAGTCCTATTATTCTCTGGAAATGTTGGTCTTACTTAAAAATGCACGCGTTTAGTTGTGTTCAGTGTTAAAAAAAATATTATATGGCTCTTAGGGAAATACATTTTAAAATATTTGGCTTCTTGGCTCTCTCAGCCAAAAAGGTTCCCGACCCCTTGGTTTAATACATCCAGCGGGGCATCACAACAAAATTAAGCATAATAATGTGACAATTCCACGACTGTACATATCGGTATCGGTTGTTATCGTAATCGGTAACTAAGAGTTCAATCAATCAATCAATCAGTGTTTATCTATATAGCCCCAAATCACAAATGTCTCAAAGGACTGCACAAATCATTACGACTACAACATCCTCGGAAGAACCCACAAAAGGGCAAGGAAAACTCACACCCAGTGGGCAGAGAGAATTCACATCCAGTGGGACGCCAGTGACAATGCTGACTATGAGAAACCTTGGAGAGGACCTCAGATGTGGGCAACCCCCCCTCTCTAGGGGACCGAAAGCAATGGATGTCGAGCGGGTCTAACATGATACTGTGAAAGTTCAATCCATAGTGGCTCCAACACAGCCGCGAGAGTTCAGTTCAAGCGGATCCAAGACAGCAGCGAGAGTCCCGTCCACAGGAAACCATCTCAAGCGGATCAGCAGCGTAGAGATGTCCCCAACCGATACAGGCGAGCGGTCCATCCTGGGTCTCGACTCTGGACAGCCAATACTTCATCCATGGTCATCGGACCGGACCCCCTCCACAAGGGAGGGGGGGACATAGGAGAAAGAAAAGAAGCGGCAGATCAACTGGTCTAAAAAGGAGGTCTATTTAAAGGCTAGAGTATACAGATGAGTTTTAAGGTGAGACTTAAATGCTTCTACTGAGGTGGCATCTCGAACTGTTACCGGGAGGGCATTCCAGAGTACTGGAGCCCTAACGGAAAACGCTCTATAGCCCGCAGACTTTTTTTGGGCTCTAGGAATCACTAATAAGCCGGAGTCTTTTGAACGCAGATTTCTTGCCGGGACATACGGTACAATACAATCGGCAAGATAGGCTGGAGCTAGACCGTGTAGTATTTTATACGTAAGTAGTAAAACCTTAAAGTCACATCTTAAGTGCACAGGAAGCCAGTGCAGGTGAGCCAGTACAGGCGTAATGTGATCAAACTTTCTTGTTCTTGTCAAAAGTCTAGCAGCCGCATTTTGTACCAACCGTAATCTTTTAATGCTAGACATGGGGAGACCCGAAAATAATACGTTACAGTAATCGAGACGAGACGTAACAAACGCATGGATAATGATCTCGGCGTCTTTAGTGGACAAAATGGAGCGAATTTTAGCGATATTACGGAGATGAAAGAAGGCCGTTTTAGTAACGCTTTTAATGTGTGACTCAAAGGAGAGAGTTGGGTCGAAGATAATACCCAGATTTTTTACAGTCACCTTGTTTTATTATTTGGTTGTCAAATGTTAAAGTTGTATTATTAAATAGAGTTGGACAATATCGGAATGTCGGATATCGGCAAAAAAAGCCATTATCGTACATCTCTACTGGAGATACATTGTAAACATTTTACAAATTCTGTTTAATCACGTTAACTGGCAAAAGAAACCTTGTTAGCCGACCGGACAAGCTCTGTTTTAACTCTCTACCCATCTAAAGTTAAAGTACCAATGATTGTCACATACATACTAGATGTGGCGAAATTATTCTCTGCATTTGACCCATCAACCTTGATCCCCCCCCTGGGAGGTGAGGGGAGCAGTGGGCAGCAGCGGTGCCGCGCCCGGGAATCATTTATGGTGATTTAACCCCCAATTCCAACCCTTGATGCTGAGTGCCAAGATACTTAGTGCAGGCGTGTTATCACCTGTACAAAGTATCCCGCCATACTAATTTACCCCTCCCTACATAATACTTGCTAGTGTCATCAAAATAATACATATATTTCATAAGCAACTTGTCAACGGCATACAAAGAAGAATTATTCATAGCCTGTCATGATCCGTGGTCCGGATCTCACTCTGGGTGTTTGTTTTGGTTACCACGGGTGCTAATTGGTTTCACCTGCCTCTGATTAGTGCTCGGCACATTCACCTGCTGTTGAGCTATTTCTTCACGTTGCTCGCCACGGTCGGGGTGGCTTCATTGTTTGCGGTATACAATTGTTACGTTTTGACGTTCCTGAATCTTGCTTCTGTGTTTCCTGTGCTAAGTTTTGCCTTAGTTTCCTTTTTGCTTGTTTTTGGTTTGGTTATGATTTATGATAAATAAATAATCTCCTACCTCACGCTGTCGTCCCGAGCTGTCCGTTCTGCATTCCGAGAGAACCAACTTCGCAGCAAGCTGCACCCCCCCGATCAATAGCCGATTTACAATAAATTGAAACATCAACTCAATCTGTTTTCTTTCATTTTTATTCATATTATTCAAACATTACATTTCACAGTTGAAATGCAGTACCATTTGACCCTCTGCAACATTGCACTTTAGTCTATTTATGAAAGTAAAAAATAAATAAATCACATTTTCAGCAAATTTTAGACCCTTTCAAAAGCATTGGCGCACTAATACAATCAATGCGTGATTATTTTTAATTTCTCATTAAAGGGTTTGGTTAGTATTTTGCACAGATTAATTGATTAATATCATTTTACTGTTAATAGTGTAACAATGCTTTTTAAGGCAGGGTTGCAAAACTTATACTGTATTGCAGTAATTATTTACTTGGTTTGCTCCAACATGTCCTGCCCAACAGCTGCTTAACACACATTTAATATGTTTCAGTGCAAATGATTCAAAGTAAAAAACAAAATAAACAACATAACAGCAATTGAATGTGTGCATCCATCACACTTTAAAAACACTCATTTTGTTGTAAGGAATTAGAAGGTAAATGTCGCCTTGAATATACTGTACACTTTCAAATATACAACTGTGTTTTAGTGCAAATCCCACAAAGTCCTACTGTGCACCAAAGCGAAGATGTACAGAAGCAGGGCCCGCTTTGAAACCTTTCTGAACAGAGAGAGGGCTTACAAATGTTCATTCGCATTCGACAACAGTGTATTGCATCTTGAAACAAAGGATTTATTGTAAGTCAAAAATAATAGTATGCAACATATCACATGCTTTATTAGCTGAGTCATGCAGAAGTTGAAATCAATTTGTAAAACAAATTCGATTTCTCCTTTCAGTCACAGTTTTGGACAAGCAGACGTTCTCCTTGAGCCGTGCATTTTACTTTGGTGAGTTCCAGTTCTCCACTTGCTGTCGATCTTTCCTACATTCCTATGGTCTTCCACGTATTGCAGTTCTCTAAAGTATTGCACAATTCACTTTGAAGAGGGTCAAGCAATAAGTAAAAACAAACACAATTCACACACCCTTAAGGAGTAATTATTTATAATGAATGGCATTACACATGAGCAGTATTGTTTTTGTTTTTTTTCTTCGTATATTGAAGGAATACGTCCGAATCTCCCAAATTTCTAGTTCTAAAACAGATGCTAAACACTTACTGACGTACATCAAACTAGGACAACATTTTGAAGATAAGAATGGCAGTGTTTAACTGATTTGTTTATCACTTGGATTTAATGCTGTCATGATGGCCAGAGTCTCGTTTATTCAGTCTACATTATTCATAACTGTATTGTGCAAAAATGCAGTAATGCTGTTTAAGTCAAATTCAAAATGTATATCCTTCAATTTCACATGAAAATTGACACAACTGTATTTCTAGCTACATGTCAGGCCTGTACACAACATGAACTGTACATGTGTTGGAGCAGGGGTGTCAAACTCATTTGAAATCCGGTGCCACATGGAGAAAAATCAACTCCCAAGTGGGCCGGACGGATACAATTAAGGCACGATAACTTAAAAATAAAGACAACTTCAGATTGTTTTCTTTGTTTAAAAGTAGAACAAACACATTCTGAAAATGTACAAATCACAATGTTGTTGTTTTGTTGTTTTACACTTACATGTTGCGGTTAGTAGTATTCTATTTTATTTGTTGCTATTTATAATTTCTGAATAAATTAAGTAATAATGTTCAACTCACTGGTGTTAATTTTTAATCTATCAAAATGAAAAATATGATATCAAAATCAAATGACAGGATGTTATTTATGTAGTTTGCTCATTTTCCTCGACTGGAGCACTAACATGGTGGGGTTTATTTTATTTTTACATATGTAGCATCATCTACAAAGACACAAAGAATTGCTATTGCGACATCTTGTGGACACATTTAGAACTGCAGTTTCTTTCATTAAACATTTTTGGCTCATTATTTTACTTAGCAAACTCATCCCGCTGGCCGGATAAAACCTGTTGTGGGGCCTGATCAGACCCTCGGACCGTATGTTTGACACCCCTGCGTTCGATATAAACCTCCCAAAGCCCACTGTTACGTGCGCCACACGTAAACCCCTGTCCAGGTTTTCATTTACTTTTTACTTATATCACAGGTATCTTTCCTGCGCTACCTCCAAGTTTTAGCTCCTGGGCACCGCCCGGCTGCCCAATTAGACCCTACATAAGCAATAAGGGAAATAATCAGTTGATTATTTGGGGCATACGTGCACTGCATGTAACACCGATGTACAAAACCCAAAACCAGTGAAGTTGGCACGTTGTGTCAATTGTAAATAAAAACAGAATACAATGATTTGCAAATCCTTTTCAACCTATATTCAATTGAATAGACTGCAAAGACATGACACTTAAATTTTGTTATTTTTTGCAAATATTAGCTCATTTGGAATTTAATGCCTGCAACATGTTTCAAAAAAGCTGGCACAAGTGGTAAAAAAAACTGTGAAAGTTGAGGAATGCTCGTCAAACACTTATTTGGTAGATCCCACAGGTGAAAAGGCTAATTGGGAACAGGTGGGTGCCATGATTGGGTATAAAAGCAGCTTCCATGAAATGCTCAGTCATTCACAAACAAGGATGGGACAACGGTCACCACTTTGTGAACAAATGCATGAGCAAATTGTCAAACAGTTTAAGAACAACATTTCTCAACAGGTTATTGCAAGGAATTGAGGGATTTCACCATCTACGGGCCGTAAAATCATCAAAAGGTTCAGAGAATCTGGAAAAATCATTGCACATAACATTGAATGCCCGTGACCTGGGTCCCTTTAAGCGGTACTGCATCAAAAACCAACACCACTGTGTAAAGGATATCATCGCATGGGCTCAGGAACACTTCAGAAAACCACTGTAAGTAACTACAGTTCGTAGCTAAATCTGAAAATGAAAGTTAAAACTCTACTATGCAAAGCGAAAGCCATTTATCAACAACACCCAGAAACACTGCCAGCTTCCGCTTTGTATCAAAGTGGAAAAGTGTTCTGTGGTCTGACGAGTCTACATTTCAAATTGTTTTTGGCAAATGTCGACGTTGTGTCCTACGGAACAAAGACGAAAATAACCATTCATATTGTTATAGGCGCAAAGCTGGCATCTGTGATGGTATGGGGGCTTATTAGTGGGTAGATTCCTCATCTGTGAAGGCACCATTAATGCTGAAAGGTACATACAGGTTTTGGAGCAACATATGTTGCCATCCAAGCAATGTTATCATGGACGCCCCTGCTTATTTCAACAAGACAATGCCAAGCCACGTGTTACAACAGTGTGGCTTCATGGTAAAAGAGTGTGGGTACTAGACTGGCCTGCCTGTGGTCAAGACCTGTCTCCCATTAAAAATGTGTGGCACAATATGAAGCCTAAAATACCACAACGGAGATCCCGGACTGTTGAACAACTTAAGCTGTACATCAAGCAAGAATGGGAAAGAATTCCACTTGAAAATTTTCAATTTTTTTTTTACAGGCGTAAAAATGCCCCCTGTGCCATTTTTTTTAAACTGTGTTGCTGCCACCAAATTCTAAGTTAATGATTATTTGCAAAAAAAAAAATACATTTGTCAGTTTGAACAGTAAATATCTTGTCTTTGCAGTCTATTCAATTGAATATAAATCGAAAGGGTTTTTGCAAATCATTGTATTCTGTTTTTATTTACGATTTACACAACGTGCCAACTTGACTGGTTTTGGGTTTTGCATAATTAAAGTTTCTCAATGTATTTTCTTCTGGCTTGATTCCATATTTTCATTGTAGAATCCTCTGTTACTAAAGGCCAACTTACCCTCAATAAATCTTAACACCTAAAATAATTCTGAACTTAAGTGTCAACATTTTCTTCTCTTACATACAAAACATTACACCCACTCTCTTTGCACACACACCCGGATATTTGTTCACAGTATTGTGTGTAAAATAATAAAAATGTTCACTTGTGTACAATTGCAATAAGTTCAATCTCAGAGGAACAAGTCTCTTCCACCAGCAGGACTTCTCTCTCAAAGAAAGACTAAAGTGCTCAAGCCCGACGTGCAGAGTGTGCACTTACTATAAATGAGAGTCGTTATATACTTGTTCCAGTTAATATAAGGAAAATAAATACATAATCTGCACAAAGATGTTCATTTTTTGCATTTTGTAAATACGATTATGCGAATAAGTCCAAAAAAATAAATAGCCCGATATGGCGGAAGAATGAAAGTCATGTAGGGTGCGACGAAGGGTTGGATGTGTTGTGGCCTGAAGAAAGAAATACAAAAAGTGTTACATTAGGGCCAGAATTTTGTACTTAAAAAAATAAACATTGAAACTGAAAAATAAAGTTTTGATGTTGAACTTTTACAAATATATCAGTGTATCCAAAATAAAATAAAGTAATTGTTTTTCACTTTGAATATATTACGATCAACTCTTTTTTTTTTTTTTAAACAAATTACTTATTTTCATTTTTCACTTTTATATATTTTGATATTGGAGCTTTTTTTTCCAGATTGATTTTTTTTTTTTCTCAGATTCTTATTTCCTGAGAGGGGTTTGAAATCGTTAGACAGCTTAGTAAAAGTAAAGGGACTATCTGATCCTACCCTATAACTCAATAGATAGATAGATAGATAGTACTTTATTGATTCCTTCAGGAGAGTTCCTTCAGGAAAATTAAAATTCCGGCAGCAGTGTACAGAGTTGAGATCAATTTAAAGAAAAAAGTAAAAAGTAAATAATGGGGGTTTAAAAGGAAACAAAATGGAGAAATATTACAAAAAGAATAAAAACAATGGGAATAACAATATAACAGTAAAATAAGAATATAACAAGACAAAGTAGGCAACAAGACATTATACATTTTTTCTGCAAAATAACAAAACAAGCTTTGCTTTTTCCCATTAGAGGTTGTTGCCATAGTGAGACAATAGCATTGTTTAGCTACATTTTTACAGAATGGGTAGTTACTTCTTGATCAGGTACTGAACCCGCTTCCTCTGCAACAAAAGAACCATTACACTTCCAGGGATTAACTGAAGAGTTGGTGAATCCTGCCTTGTTATTTATTCTTTGGTGACAGAACAGAATAGGACTAAAAATATGTTTGCTCTAAAATGTCATTCGTTTATTATATTGATATTTACAAACTGTTTTCGATTCTGTCTGTAATAGGGGAGAGTTTTTGCCCAGTACCGGACTCATACTTTTGTTTTTAAATACGACAATTCTGTTTTTAAAGACACTCTGCCTATAGAATAGAAGGAATAGTCAGATTTTACTGTTTTTTAACAGTATCGACTTTCAATACTTTGGTTTGTGTTCAAATATGTTGAGGAATGTTATTGTTTAGAAAATAGAAAATGTATGTTTTGTATTTAACATTTAAGACTGAGTTTAAAGGCCTACTGAAATGAGATTTTCTTGATTAAGCGGGGATAGCAGGTCCATTCTATGTGTCATACTTGATCATTTTGCAATATTGACATATTTTTGCTGAAAGGATTTAGTAGAGAACATCCACGATAAAGTTTGCCACTTTTGGTGCTGATAAAAAAAGGCCTTGCCTTTACTGGAAGTCGCAGACGATGACGTCACAAGGGTGAGGGCTCCTCACGTCCTCACTTTGTTTATAATGGGAGCCTCCAGCGGCAAGAGCTATTCGGACCGAGAAAACGACAATTTCCCCATTAATTTGAGCGAGGATGAAAGATCTGTGGATGATGATATTGATAGCGAAGGACTAGAAAAAAATGATAAAATAAAATGAAATAAAAAGCGACGGCTCCGGGCAGCGGCAGTGTCAGCGTTTCAGATGTAATTAGACATATTTACTAGGATAATTCTGGAAGATCCCTTATCGGCTTATTGTTTCAATAGTGTTTTAGTGAGATTGTAAAAACATACCTCGAGGTCGGATGGCTGCGGTGAACAAGCAGTGTCTCAGAGAGAAGCCGAGGAGCCAAGCTCACAGCTGCCTTTTAAACAGCTACTGCAGGAGGACGAATAATCCAATGATGTCTCCGGTAAGATATATATATATCACAATTTTCCCATCCAAAAACATGCTGGTTGACGTAGAGAAACATGTTCGCTTGACCGCTCTGTGTTAAAAACAAAGAAACACCAGCTGTGTCTCGGTGCTAAAGACAGCTGCAATCCACCGCTTTCCACCAACAGCATTGTTCTTTATAGTCTCCATTATTAATTGAACAAATTACAAAAGATTCAGCAACACAGATGTCCAGAATACTGTTTAATTGCGTGATGAAAAGAGACGACTTTTAGCCACAAATGGTGCTGCGCTAATATTTCCTGACAGTCCATGACGTCACGCGCACGCGTCATCATTCCGCGACGTTTTCAACAATAAAAACAAGAAACTCAGCGGGAAATTTAAAATTGCAATTTAGTAAACAAAACCGGCCATATTGGCATGTGTTGCAATGTTAATATTTCATCATTGATATATAAACTATCAGACTGTGTGGTGGGTAGTAGTGGGTTTCAGTAGGCCTTTAACAGTGTAGTTGTCTTGTTTTCTCACACTTGTGTGTCTCATTTGCAAGTACTGTACTGTATCATATAATAAACTTTGGATGCAGTTATCATTTCAAGACGTTATATGGCAGTAGTGTTGCCATAGCCACAAAGTTGTATTTGTCATTCAAAGTTTAATGTACAAGTATTTTCTTTTGTTGAGTCCTATAAAATGTTAATACTGTAAGTTGTGTACTTAGTACACACCTTTGTATTGCTTTGTTGGCATGGAAAATTGTAACAACTTGAATCAAAGTTATTACTACCGAGGTATTTTTTTAATGCTGATCCGCTTGAGATGGTTTAATGCTGATCCGCTTGAGATGGTTTCCTGTGGACGGGACTCTCGCTGCTGTCTTGGATCCGCTTGAACTGAACTCTCGCGGCTGTGTTGGAGCCACTATGGATTGAACTTTCACAGTATCATGTTAGAGCCGCTCGACATCCATTGCTTTCGGTCCCCTAGAGAGGGGGGGTTGCCCACATCTGAGGTCCTCTCCAAGGTTTCTCATAGTCAGCATTGTCACTGGCGTCCCACTGGATGTGAATTCTCCCTGCCCACTGGGTGTGAGTTTTCCTTGCCCTTTTGTGGGTTCTTCCGAGGATGTTGTAGTCGTAATGATTTGTGCAGTCCTTTGAGACATTTGTGATTTGGGGCTATATAAATAAACATTGATTGAATGTGCTTGAAAAAGTAATTTTACACACATCTTTTGACCAAGTTATTTATATTTTTGATAGCGAAATCAAATTCATACATCTTTAAAAAAAAACAAGTAGTTTGCATGCATTGTGTTACTTATGCTTCACTGATAGTGTTATAGTCTTAGTATTGTATCTGTTTTTATTGTTATGAATATTTGTTTTAACTGTACCACTTTTCAAGACGAAAAGTGCGTGACAAATAAAACTTCCGATTATTATGTATTATTTCTAGGCGGAGTTGTGGCGTCCTACTCTCTGTTCAGCGTTTTTTGAACGCACCGTGAAAACTAACAACACCACTTTCTTGTATTCCTTAGAGCAGGGTCGGCCAACCTCGTCTCTCAAGAACTAGTTTCTTTTAAAATATCCTTCTTGAAAATGCCCTTGCAAACATATATATGCCACCTAATCAACGTCCATCCATCCATCCATCCATTTTCTACCGCTTATTCCCTTTTGCGTCCCGGGGGGTGCTGGTGCCTATCTCAGCTACAATCGGGCGGAAGGCGTTGTACACACTGGCCTTGGAGTATAAAATGATCAACCTGTTCTAAGAGAGCAAAGCTTGTAAGTTTAACGTGCACATTTGAATAGCTTAGTTGCTCAAAAAGAGTTGATGTTTGGGTATGCTAAGCTAGCGAGCTAGTACCAGTCAGTCCAAGAGTTTATCAAAGTTACAAATCAAGTTTTTTTTAAATATCTTTATTTAAAACGGTAAAATTAACCTTTTGGGGTTTTTACTGCAGTTATCATTATTACTTTTTGCTGTTACATCCCTCCATGCAACAAAGGTATCGAAATACGGCACTGTTTGATTTCACATGAATCAGTACTCGGTAATACCGACAGACTTCGGTCGGTACCTATCAATGTAACAAATTCGAAATCCATCCCTAGCGTCCATTAAACAACTTAGGTACAACTTTAAATAAGGCTTATGCTCAGTTAGCCTTGGATAAGAGTAACTTTTAAACGGCTGTAGTGACCACTATGAATGAAAGAGTTCGCTTATAGTTCCCACCAATACTGACTAATCCTCTTATTGAAGACATCAGCAACATGTACCAAGTTCAGCCAGTATTCGTAGTATGCATTATAGATATGCTTTTGGTATAAAGGCATTTAAATACAAACCCCGTTTTCATATAAGTTGGGAAATTGTGTTAGATGTAAATATAAACGGAATACAATGAATTGCAAATCCTTTTCAACCCATATTCAGTTGAATGCACTAAAAAGACAAGATATTTGCTGTTCAAACTCATAAACTTTATTATTTTTTGCAAATAATAATTTAGAATTTCATGGCTGCCACACATGCCAAAGTAGTTGGGAAAGGGCATGTTCACTACTGTGTTACATCACCTTTTCTTTTAAAAACACTCAATAAACGTTTGGGAACTGAGGAAACTAATTGTTGAAGCTTTGAAAGTGGAATTCTTTCCCATTCTTGTTTTATGTACAGCTTCAGTCGTTCAACAGTCCCGGGTCTCCGCTGTCATATTTTACGCATCATAATGCGCCACACATTTTCAATGGGAGACATGTCTGGACTGCAGGTGGGCCAGGAAAGTACCCACATTCTTTTTTTTACAAAGCCACGCTGTTGTAACACGTGCTGAATGTGGCTTGGCATTGTCTTGCTGAAATAAGCAGGGGCGTCCATGAAAATGACGGCGCTTAGATGGCAGGATATGTTGTTCCAAAAGCTGTATGTACCTTTCAGCATTAATGGTGCCTTCACAGATGTGTAAGTTACCCATGCCTTGGGCACTAATGACCCCCCATACCATCACAGATGCTGGCTTTTGAACTTTGTGTCGATAACAGTCTGGATGGTTCACTTCCCCTTTGGTCCAGATGACACAATGTCGAATATTTTCAAAAACAATTTGAAATGTGGACTCGTCAGACCACAGAACACTTTTCCACTTTGCATCAGTACATCTTATATGATCTCGGGCCCAGAGAAGCCGGCTGCATTTCTGGATGTTGTTGATAAATGGATTTTGCTTTGCATTGTAAAACTTTAACTTGCACTTACAGATGTACCGACAAACTGCATTGGTGACAGTGGTTTTCTGAAGTGTTCCTGAGCCCATGTGGTGATATCCTTTCAAGATGGGGGATCGAAGGTCACGGTCATTCAATGTTGGTTTCCGACCATGCCGCTTACGTGAAGTGATTTCTCCAGATTTTCTGAACCTTTTGATGATATTATGGACCGTAGATGTTGAAATCCCTAAATTTATTGCAATTGCACTTTCAGAAACGTTGTTCTTAAACTGTTTGACTATTTGCTCACGCAGCTGTGAACAAAGGGGTTTACCTCGCCCCATTCTTTCTTGTGAAAGACTGACCATTTTTTGGGAAGCTGCTTTTATACCCAATCATGGCACCCACCTGTTCCCAATTAGCTTGCACACCTGTGGGATGTTCCAAATAAGTGTTTGATGAGCATTCCTCAACTTTATCAGTATTTTTTGCCACCTTTCCCAACTTCTTTGTCACGTGTTGCTGGCACCAAATTCTAAAGTTAATGATTATTTGCAAAAAAAAAATGTTTATAAGTTTGAACATCAAATTTGTTGTCTCTGTAGCATATTCAACTGAATATGGGTTGAAAATGATTTGCAAATCATTGTATTCCGTTTATATTTACATCTAACACAATTTCCCAACTCATGAATAAATGGATTTTTACCTTCACTACCTCATTGTTGTTTGAAATTATTTTCAATGTGTTTTTATTGTTGTACTTGTTTTAATCATTTTATATGTGTTTTTTTTTTTTTTACAATTTTCTCAACTTTTTTTTAAAGCCTAACCAGGGACAAGGGTTGCAAATTAACCTGTAGCTAGAAGTCTTATGTACTTTGACATCGGTTACCTTACCTGTGGGTAGCAATGTTTAATTGTACTGTTCCTTTTAAATATATACACAAATGAAATGAACAAATAAAAAAATAAAAAATAAAGGAGAGATTTATTTTACTCAATGATGTATTGAAACTCTTGCAATATTGACATTGAGACGGACAACATTGTTACCTTCCATATCAAAAAGAACTTCCCAATCTTCGGACTGATCATTGTTTCTCGCAGGTAGGAGCTTGAAAAGCCTCCGGTTCTTGGTTTGGGAGCCCATACTGTAAAGTAACAGAAGCACCGTCATGCAGGCAACTTTGATGATCAACTAAAAATGTAAACATTGACTTTGGAGCTGAAGGAAATCGACAAAGTCTGCCTTTGCGTGGCTAGTTGTATTAGAACAGAGGTCTCCCACCCATCGCTCCCAAGCTATCAGTATCTATGCATAGCTATCCAAGACAGCTGAACAATCAAGTTATTTGAACGACTTTTTTACGTGAACAACAAGCAGGCTACTAACTCACAGAATAGTTTTTAGATAAGAATCAGTTCTCGTAGTTCACTTGATCCCTGCTCAAAAAGCTTTTGTTCGTGAATGTCACGTCTCTAAACCAACAACTGGTGTTTTCAGCATCAAATTAAAATCCTTATTTCAACATCATCGACGAAAAATAACATACATGAGAAGTGCACATTATGTTTTTTATCCCAATTATTTGAATTAGTTACAATCTTCACACTGCACAACGACGTGTGTGTGTGTGTGCGTGTGTGTGTGTGTGAAAGCTTCTTCCGAAATGAGGCTTTATTGCTGGTTGTAGAGTAGGAAGGGGATTCCTATGGCCCCACACATGAAACATGACAAATTTAAAGGAGTGTAACGGTACATGTATTTGTATTGAACCGTTTCTGTACGGGGGTTTTGGTTCGGTTCGGAGGTGTACCGAACGAGTTTCCACACGGACATATTAAGTAGCGTCCCGCACGTTGTGTAAACAATGCACACCGAGGCACTGCATGCTAGCAGCGACCGGGCTACGATAGACTGACCATACCTCCTCTTTTCACAGGATATGTCCTCTTTTGCGGGGCTGTCCGGGTGGAGTTTCTTTAATGCCTCAAATGTCCGGCAGGGTTTTTGAGGGTACATGGGAGTTTGCCCAACTAGTCTACATGTGCTTTGTGGACTTGGAGAAGGCATTCGACCGTGTCCCTCGGGAAGTCCTGTGGGGAGTGCTCAGAGAGTATGGGGTATCGGACTGTCTTATTGTGGCGGTCCGCTCCCTGTACGATCAGTGCCAGAGCTTGGTCCGCATTGCCGGCAGTAAGTCGAACACATTTCCAGTGAGGGTTGGACTCCGCCAAGGCTGTCCTTTGTCACCGATTCTGTCCATAACTTTTATGGACAGAATTTCTAGGTGCAGTCAAGGCATTGAGGGGTTCCAGTTTGGTGACCGCAGGATATGGTCTCTGCTTTTTGCAGATGATGTGGTCCTGATGGCTTCATCTGACCGGGATCTTCAGCTCTCGCTGGATCGGTTCGCAGCCGAGTGTGAAGCGACCGGAATGAGAATCAGCACCTCCAAGTCCGAGTCCATGGTTCTTGCCCGGAAAAGGGTGGAGTGCCATCTCCGGGTTGGGGAGGAGACCCTGCCCCAAGTGGAGGAGTTCAAGTACCTAGGAGTCTTGTTCACGAGTGAGGGAAGAGTGGATCGTGAGATCGACAGGCGGATCGGTGCGGCGTCTTCAGTAATGCGGACGTTGTACCGATCCGTTGTGGTGAAGAAGGAGCTGAGCCGGAAGGCAAAGCTCTCAATTTACCGGTCGATCTACGTTCCCATCCTCACCTATGGTCATGAGCTTTGGGTCATGACCGAAAGGATAAGATCACGGGTACAAGCGGCCGAAATGAGTTTCTTCCGCCATATGGCGGGGCTCTCCCTTAGAGATAGGGTGAGAAGCTCTGCCATCCGGGAGGAACTCAAAGTAAAGCCGCTGCTCCTTCACATCAAGAGGAGCCAGATGAGGTGGTTCGGGCATCTGGTCAGAATGCCTCCCGAGGGAGGTGTTTAGGGCACGTCCAACTGGTAGGAGGCCACGGGGAAGACCCAGGACACGTTGGGAAGACTATGTCTCTCGGCTGGCCTGGGAACGCCTCGGGATCCCCCGACAATAAGCGTCTCTTGTTGTCTTCTTGTGTGTGGCTTCCGCAGCAACACGCACACGACTGCAAGGCATACTGGGTGACACAGAGTACAGTAATTGTTGTGACATAAACAATTTTAACACTCTTAGTAATATGCTCCACCCTGTGAAGGCACACCAATTAAGAACGACAAACACATTTTGGGAGAACATCCTCACAGTAACACAACATAAACGCAACACAACAAATACACATAATCCTTTGTATTCATGACACTTCCTGACTATTTTATACCCCCCCCCCGTGCGTCGGTAAGGTGGGCGGGGTTGGGGGCTCGGGGGTGTAAAATATATTCAGGAAGTGTCATGAATACAACGGATTATGGGTATTTGTTGTGTTGCGTTTATGTTGTGTTACTGTGAGGATGTTCTCCCGAAATGTGTTTGTCAATCTTGTTGGGTGTGGCTTCACAGCGTGGCGCATATTAGTGTTAAAGTTGTTTATATCACAACCATCAGTGTACTCTGAATCACCCAGTATGCCTTTCAATCTTGACCGTGTAATTGCAGACGCTGCACACATGTTGTCGGACCCACAATTGGTTCGTACGTGTTGTTGAAGGTGTCTAAGGCAATGGCTTCACAGCACGCCCATATTCTTGTCATTAGGATGAACGCTATTGGATAGTCGCGGGAACGTTAGCGGCTCCAATTGTCATCGTTATTCTGTGAAACAGGTTTAAATAGCTCTGTGAGTGGTAAAGGCGGACAACCTCTGATGTATTTCAGCGGGCGGTTGGCGGGCGGGTACGGTCCTGATAAAATGTTGGTTCGGGTGGACGGCGGGTGGGTGACGACTTTGGAGATGCGGATGATATAATTGCCTATCCGCGCATCTCTACTATGTAAAGTGGCACTTTCTATCATTTTCCAGTAGACTGCACCTGGGGATGGGTTGATTGGCAACACTAAATTGGCCCTAGTGTGTGAATGTGAGTGTGAATGTTGTCTGTCTAGCTGTGTTGGCCCTATTATAAGGTGGCTACTTGTCCAGGGTGTACCCCGCCTTCCGCCCGAATGCAGCTGAGGTAGGCTCCAGCACCCCCTCGTCACCCGGAAAGGGATAAGCGGTAGGAAATGGATGGATGGATGCACTGCAAAATTATTAACACACCACCTTCCTCTTATGCGAGACCCACCCAGTCATTAGCAAGATGCTTTTTCAATGTGTATTTTACTTCTGTTTTAAATGTTATTCTTACAGCCCTTTGTTCTTCAACTGTGGTTGTTTTTAAAGAGCTTTATAAATAAAGTTGGTATAGTATGGTAATGGCCCATATGAATCTCTTCCTTACTGTATGTATATATATATATATATATATATATATATATATATATATATATATAAGCTTTCTGGTACGGGGGGGGGTTGCTTGGTCGAACCCCCCCATACCAGAAAGCACTTGATGAAAGCGGATACAACTTCACCCTCACCTATGAACCCACTCCAGGAAACCAACCAAAAAAGAGCAGAAAACGAAACAACATCATCTGGTACAATCCGCCATTCAGCAAAGACGTCTCAACCAACATCGGCCGCAAGTTCCTCACTCTGATCGACAAACACTTCCCCAAAGGCAACACCCTTAGAAAAATATTCAACAAGAACAACATTAAATTGAGCTACAGCTGTATGAATAACATGCAACAAATCATTTCAAACCACAACAAAGCAATTGCAAAAGGACTGCCTACCCCCGGACTAAACGACTCTGAAACCAATAATGAATGTAACTGTCGCAAGAAACCTGATTGCCCTCTCAACGGAAGGTGCTTACAGACATCAGTCGTTTACCAAGCAAAGGTAATACGCAAGGACATTAACACATCCGACACGTACGTAGGATTAACCGAAGGAGCGTTCAAAACAAGATGGAATAATCACAACGCCTCCTTTAGAAACCAGACTTTGCAGAATTCTACAGAACTCAGCAAACACATTTGGAACCTCAAAGACAATAATGTTGAATATTCGATAACATGGCAAATTTTTGCATCCAGCACACCTTACAACAGTGGTAATAAAAAGATGCAACCTATGCTTAAAAGAGAAACTGTTTATTATATATCATCCAGATCTATCATCCCTCAACAAGCGCAGTGAAATCATTTCAACATGCCGCCATAGACGGAAACACCTCCTAGGTAACACATGAGCCAATCACCACACCCTACGCCTGCCTGTACCCACCCACTCTGTGCTCTATATAAACCATTGTATGTGAATGCTTCCATTAAAATCTCCTGATGATTGAGGGAACCCGTCATGAAACAGATCTGTAGAGATGAAGTAGTCTTGTGATTTTTTCCCACACCTACATATTGCGCTCTACCACGGTATCGAGCACTATTCTCTGGATAATCCAATCAAGACATATATATATATATATATATATATATATATATATATATGGATATATATATATATATATATATATATATATATATATATATATATCCATCCATTTTCTACCGCTTATTCCCTTTTGGGGTCGCGGGGGGCGCTGGCGCCTATCTCAGTTACAATCGGGCGGAAGGCGCTGTACACCCTGGACAAGTCGCCAGCTCATCGCAGGGCCAACACAGATAGACAGACAACATTCACACTCACATTCACACACTAGGGCCAATGTAGTGTTGCCAATCAACTTATCCCCAGGTGCAAACTCCACACAGAAAGATTCCGAGCCTGGATTTGAACCCAGGACTGCAGGACCTTCGTATTGTGAGGCAGACGCACTATATATATATATATATATATATATATATATATATATATATATATATATATATATATATATATATATATATATATATATATATATATATATATATTTTTTTTTTTTTTTTTTACTTCATATAATCGTTTATCATGTTTGTTAGATTTTACACTTCAGTTTGGTATCACATTTATATTCAGACTTAAATCATAGTGATCCTGCGATGTGATGGCGACTTGTCCAGGGTGTACCCCCCTTTCCGCCCGAATAATGCAGCTGACATAGGCTCCGGCACCCCCCTGCAACCCCGAAAGGGACAAGCGGTAGAAAATGGATGGATGGATCATAGCGATCACAAGTGGACAAAAAAGTGAAGCTCAAATTCAACCCACTCAAACAGAAGCCTCGCAACATTCGACTGGAATAAAGTTATTACTTCTATCCATCCATCCATTTTTCTACCGCTTATTTCCTTTGGGGTAAGTTATTACTTATCTATGTATATTTTTATCAAAATATAAGGACGCAAAATATAATTTTTTAACCCGGAATCATTATTAAAAGTGTTGAAAGTGTTTTAAAATAAATGAAAAAGATGCATTTTGCAGCTAATAAAATTGGGGTTTCACTTATTTTGGAATTGTGTCTAAAGTTCAATCATGTCTAATGCATTCTATCTTGTAAATAAACGTAAATACAAGTCTGCTTACAGCGGAGCCAATGGGAGGTCCTCTATTACACCCATAAAACCCAATAAAACACATCCAAAAAGCGCCAACAATACTCCATTTACATTTCGTGACTTGAATATCAACCAAGTATTAGAGATATTGTTATTTTAAGCGCTAACACAGACAGACTATCTACAGCAGCGCCGTGATCACGAGCTTCCGTGCCTAAGTGGAAATTAACGACTTGTCAGCTGCTTTCTATAGTATCCTTGTGCGTCAGACATTATTCTACATCAGGGGTCACCAACGCGGTGCCCGCAGGCACCAGGTAGCCCGTAAGGACCAGATGAGTAGCCCGCTGGCCTGTTCTAAATATAGCTCAAATAGCAGCACTTACCAATTTTTATTTTATTTTATTTATTTACTAGCAAGCTCGTCTCGCTTTGCTTGACATTTTTAATTCTAAGAGAGACAAAACTCAAATAGAATTTGAAAATCCAACAACATATTTTAAAAACTTGGTCTTCATCTATTTAAATAAATTCATTTATTTTTTTACTTTGCTTCTTTTAACTCTCAGAAAGACAATTTTAGAGAAAAAATACAACCTTAAAAATGATTTTAGGATTTTTAAACACATACCTTTTTACCTTTTAAATTCCTTCCTCTTCTTTCCTGACAATTTAAATTAATGTTCAAGTATTTTTTTTATTTTTTTATTGAAAAGAATAATAAATACATTTGTATTTAATTCTTCATTTTAGCTTCTGTTTTTTCGACGAAGAATATTTGTGAAATATTTCTTCAAACTTCAAACAAAGTCTTTTGAATTTCTTTTAACATTTTTGTTCTGGAAAATCGAGAAGAAATAATGATTTGTCTTTGTTAGAAATATAGCTTGGTCCAATTTGTTATATATTCTAACAAAGTGCAGATTGGATTTTAACCTATTTAAAACATGTCATCAACAATATATATTTATTGTGAGAAATCATTAAGATGATCAGTGTTTCCACAAAGATAAATATCATTAATTATTAATAAAAACATGAAGTTAAAGGTAAATTGAGCAAATTGGCTATTTCTGGCAATTTATTTAAGTGTGTATCAAACTGGTAGCCCTTCGCATTTATCAGTACCCAAGAAGTAGCCCCTGTTCTACATCATAAATCATGCCTCTCACCTGAACAGTTGGAGGACAAGGACTTATTCCGACAAGTTGGTACACTTTGACAACGGATTTAGACCCGGTAATGGCAAGAACAACACAAAAAGACGCTTGGTTGCATTGCTCTTTTCTTTGCGAGGATCATGAGTAATTCTTCATCTAACTATATGGGAATAGATGATCATGTGAAGTGAAGTGAAGTGAATTATATTTATATAGCGCTTTTCTCTAGTGACTCAAAGCGCTTTACATAGTGAAACCCAATATCTAAGTTACATTTAAACCAGTGTGGGTGGCACTGGGAGCAGGTAGGTAAAGTGGCTTGCCCAGGGACACAACGGCGGTGACTAGGATGGCGGAAGCGGGAATCGAACCTGCAACCCTCAAGTTGCTGGCACAGCCGCTCTACCAACTGAGCTATGCCGCCCCATCCCTTCAGTCGGCATCTCAATGACAGCAGACCTTGCACAGTAAATTTTGTTTTATTTTGTTTTTTGGCTCTCATGAAGTCCGCAGTGAGTAATAATCAATGATGTTGGAAAAAAAGCAAATGACGTGATGCGTTTTTTAGTATTAAAATGTTTTTTAATATGAAATGTTATTGTAAATGTGCCCATTACTACATTACATATACTTACATCATGTAAACAAAACCCAAATAAAAGATGTTGGGATGTTTTTTAATGTTCTTTATAGGCAGAATAGAGCGGCTCCAATAGGCTCTACTGTAAGCGGACTTTTAAATGGCATTAGTTTACTATTTAAAATGCATTTTAAAAAAAACTAAACATAAATCCATCGTTATTTCTTTGATAATTATGGTCAATGATAGGCAAAATTACCCCCAAAAGTGTATCTCCCTTTTAAGTCAATTGTAAAACAATATGTAACAACAGAATAATAATATATTGTAACAAATGTTTCTGTGACCCATTTAATACTGAAGTTAAAACATTGAATTAGGTGTCAAATTAAAGGCCAACTGAAACCCACTACTACCCACCACGTAATCCGATAGTTTATATATCAATGATTAAATATTAACATTGCAACCCATGCCAATACGACCTTTTTAGTTTACTAACTTGCAATTTTAAATTTCCCGCGAGTTTCTTGTTGAAAACGTCGCGGAATGATGACGCGTACGCGTGACGTCACGGACTGTCAGGAATTATTAGCAGCTGCACCACTCGCGGCTAAAAGTCGTCTGCTTTAATCGCATAATTACACAGTATTTTGGACATCTGTGTTGCTGAATCTTTTGCAATTTGTTCATTTAATAATGGAGACTATAAAGAACAATGCTGTTGGTGGAAAGCGGTGTATTGCAGCTGTCTTTAGCACCGAGACACAGCCGATGTTTCTTTGTTTGTTGTGAAGCGGAACGGTCAAGCGAACATGTTTTCTCTACGTCAATCAGCATGTTTTTGGATGGGAAAATTGTGATATATATCTTACCGGAAAAATCATTGGATTATTCGTCGTCATGCAGCAGCGGCAGCTGTGAGCTTGGCTCCTCGGCTTCTTTCTGAGACACTTCGTGTTCACAGCAGCCATCCGACCTCAAGGTATGTCTCTACAATCTTTTACGATCTTTAAAATCTCACTAAAACACTATTAAAACAATAAGCAGATAAGGGATCTTCCAGAATTATCCTAGTAAATGTGTCTAATTACATCTGAAACGCTCACACTGCCGTCGCCCGGAACCGTCGCTTTTTTTCTCTCTTCTTCTTCTATTCCTTCACTATCAATATCCTAATTCACAAATCTTTCATCCTCGCACAAATTAATGGGGAAATTGTCGCTTTCTCGGTTCGAATTGCTCTTACTGCTGGTGGCTCCCATTATAAACAATGTGAATATGTGTGGAGCCCTGCAACTCGTGACGTCACGCGCACATACTTCCGGTACAGGCAGGGCTTTTCTATTAACGACCAAAAGTTGCGAACTTTATCGTGGATGTTCTCTACTAAATCCTTTCAGCAAAAATATGGCAATATCGCGAAATGATCAAGTATGACACATAGAATGGACCTGCTATTCCCGTTTGAATAAGAACATCTCATTTCAGTAGGCCTTTAAAGGTCTGTTGATGCTTTCTCAGACTTGGTAGACTATAAGCATGATTAGGCACATAATGCTTGTAACGTAACTGTGTGATGTATGATTTAAATACAAGTTTGAGTATTATTTGTTCAGAATTTTTTCCTTACAAAACCGAAAAAAAAAGAACTGAATATAATTCGTCATTTCCATATTTTTCCACAGAAACACTTTGAAAGCGGGCAAAACAAATAATAGGCATAGGATTGTATTTTTTGCAAATCCATTTGATGAACCAAGTTTATTCAGTAGTAGTTTTTCTTGGGCTTGATGTTACTAAAACTTAGAAGGCTGAAGGACAAGAGTCTAAACAAGGGGTGTCCGACCGAGCTTATTAAATGGTAAGTAAGGCCCAGGCTGCATCCCACTTGTTGTTTAATAACTGCTAGTTTATTTGCTATGGCTTTGCCGCCCTCTTGTGGAAAATGTGAGCAGTGCAGGCCAATGACCAAGAAGCACACCAAATTATATGACATTATTCAAACAACCTATCGCACTCACGGCGCAAAAAAAATGCAACCGACATAGAAAGTCAACACAAATAGTCACACATATCACAACTTGCTCGATTAACTTTAAGGTTATTATAAAAATGTCCAAGCACCATTTTCAAAATTACACCCATCTACTACAATGCACATTGGGAAAACTGCAAACCTCTCTCTACACTCTCATCTATTTTTGGTGCATTTTAGCTGTTTATTTCTGAATGATTACACAACTTTGAGGGGGTCGTCACGGAAGGTAGGAGTCAAACTTTTGTATCTCTCTCTCTCTCTCTCTATATATATATATATATATATATATATATAGCCTCCAGGATTTTACAACAGGATGGCAGCGTCTGGAAGTAGGCATAGCCATGGGGCATTCCATCTCCCCAGTCCTCTTTGTCGCAGCTTTTGAAATCATCCTCCGCGGAGCCCGTCAGACCGTAGGAAGAATGAGGCTGCAGACAGGGCAGAGGCTTTCACCCCTCCGAAGCTACATGGACGATGTCACTGTGGTACTGCAAACAGCCCAATGCATGAGAAAGTGTCTGAAGAGGCTGGACGAGCTAGTGACATGGGCACGGATGAAGATAAAACCCTCTCCTTGCGCAAAGGCACCAGGAACGACAAAACCATCTTTGTTGCAGGAGGTGAGCAAATCCCTCTACTGGTCAACCACTCCATCCAAAGCCTGGGGAGGCAGTACAATGCGGACCTGTCGGACAAGCACGCAGGCAAGGCGGCACGGAAACAACTCTCAGAAGGCCTAGCGAGTATCAACAAGAGCCAGCTCCCCGGAAAGTACAAGTTGTGCTGCCACAACTTCACACTGTACCAAAGGGTTATGTGGCCACTGAAGATGTGTGAGGTTCCATCCTCAACAGCCAACGGGTTGGACAGATTGGCCAACTCCTACATCCGAAAGTGGCTGGGCCTACCGCGTTGCTTCTCCGACACTGGCTTATTTGGGGCAACTTTACTGCATCTGCCGATCCAGTCCATCGCCCTGGGCTACAAGCAGGAGAAGGCCAGATTGGTTCTCGAGCTGTAAGAATCCTTAGATCCTACAGTGAGGAATGCACATGTACCAACCCGAACAGGCCGGAAGTGGCAAGCAGGGCCAGAGGTTGCCAAGGCCATTGTCAGGCTCCAACACCAGGAGATAGTTGGCAGGGTGCAAGTAGGAAGAGCGTGGCTTGGCTGGGGAGACTCTCCACGCCTCTGGTCCAAGGCCACAAAGAGGGAACGCAGAGCCATGGTTGTGGAGGAGGTCTCAAGGGTGAACCAGGAGCAATATACCGTCAAGGCTGTGTCTCAAGGTCGCCAAGGAAGATGGACCACTTGGAAAGGTACCATCAGCAGATCCATCAGCTGGGCCGACCTAAGGAAGATGCCACAAGCCAAACTCAGCTTCCTACTCAGGGCAACCTTTGACAGACACCTTGCCATGCCCAGAAACCTCCACCAGTGGTTCGGCCAGGAAGAGAGCTGTCCCCTGTGTGGAGCTCCCAACGCCAGCCTGCAGTACTTGCTATCAGGCTGCAAGATCGCACTGACACAGGGTCGCTTCAGATGGCGGCATGATCAAGTCCTGATGAAACTGGCAGAAGTACTGGAAAGCAGTAGACAAGAGCCCTACAGCCAGCCCATAGCCAAGCAACTTCCTGTCATGTTTGTGAGGCCAGGGTAAGGCAAAGGAGACACCAGCCGACGAGGCCCCCGCAATGTCTTCTCTCTGGCAAGTCACTGGAGTATGAGGGCTGACATGGGCAAACAGCTCCAATTCCCCCTCGAGATCACCATCACTTCACTACGCCCAGATATTGTGCTGTGGTCTTCTGTTACCAAGTCTGCCATGCTGATTGAGCTTACCATCCCCTGGGAGGGGTGTATCCAGGCAGCCTATGAGCGCAAAACAGCCAAGTATGCAGATCTGGCTGCTGAGTGCAGAGAGGCAGGCTGGTCCATTACCATCTACCCTCTGGAAGTAGGCTGTCGGGGCTTTGTCGGTACATCAACCATAAGGCTGCTCCGAGATATGGGATCGACTGTGTCTAAGCTCCAAAGGGAAACAAAGGCCCTTGCTGAGGAAGCAGAAAAGGGAAGTTTCTGGTTGTGGCTTAGGAGGAGGGATAAGTGCTGGGGGTCGAGGCAATAAGATGGGTCAGCTGCAGGGGGGTGGCAGGGAGACACCAGGAGGGGTTCCGGGGTTAAAAAGAGCGAAACTTCAATGAGCGGTGGTCCCCAGCTGATGACCCTGCAGCTGACCCAAGGCGCTGTAGGAGGCGCATCAGGCATACTTGCCCAGCAGAAACAACACCATATCTCTACAATATATATATATATATATATATATATATATATATATATATATATATATATATATATATATATATATATATATATATATATACATATATATACAGGAAATAACAGGAAGATAGAAAACTTTACCGGCAACATATAGTATTCAGTATTTATTTCCTGTAAAGGATAAATGGTATGAATAAATTGTGGATACAAAAAAGCAAGCAAACAATTAATGGCCAATACATTCACATCTTTTTTTGAATAAAGTGAACCCAACACTTTAGGTTAAAAAAACAAAAATACAACTTTCTGTTCAATACAAGTACAGTAACCAACATTTTAAGAGAATTACCTGCTAAATGAAATGTACAGTATCTGTTCTCCACCCTGGCATCAACAATGGACATCCCAGGTCCATTGTTGGAAGATAGGAAGATAGGAAACTTTACCGGCAACATTTAGTATTCAGTATTTATTTGAAAGTCACATAAATTATTGTTTTTTGCAAAAAAAAATACTGAATCGATTTAAACTCACTGATTCCTTTCGTATCGTATTGCTCTAAAAAAAAAAATATTGTCCCTGAATCGTATCGGCAACAACAAATTCTGAATGGAATTGAATCGTTGGTAAAAGAAATCGTCACACCCCTATTATACCATTTATGTTCACCTTCAATGACTTACTGATTTGAGGTTAGATTCCATTTCAGTGAAGCTCCATTCAGTCAGAGGCAGGTTTACACTGAAGGGCTGTAAAATAGAGAAGATAGTCAGGTGTTTTGGTATTAGGCTGTTTAAAAAAAGTAATTGGAGAGGTTCTAAATGTGTAAGTAGTGTACTTTAATATCAGTGTGTATGCTCACATCAATAACAGCACTGCTCCCTGCTTCCACACTACTCTGCTGATGGCTCCTGAGTATCAGCTGCTGCAGTTCCTCCAGGCTCATATCCATGTTTTCCACTGCATCTGAAGCATCTACTCTGCACGCACAAATACAGACAATTTTCTGAGTGCAAAAACAACCAGGACGAGGGATATTTAATTAAATTGTTTTGTCACATTTCCTCAGAGCTAAGAGTCTCCTTTCACTATTAGTCCTTTTTAATATATTAGAGAGAACCGCCATCTTCTACTGTTGACGATTGCTTTTTTGTTTATTTTGTCAGAGTTTAAGGAGCGCTTTGCTGTTCCTTCTGCAAAAAAAAGCTAGCTAAAGATCTTTATGCAAAACCTGCTGCAAAAATGTTAATCTCTCACAAGGTTTTGAACAGAACTCGCAGGGCATCAGTTGAATAGAGCAAATGATGAAAAACAAGAGGACCTAAATGGAACCTTGAGCATACTTGCCAACCTTGAGACCTCCGATTTTGGAGGCTTGGGGCGTGGTTGGGGGCGCGGGCCTGGTTAAGAGGGGAGTAGTATATTTACAGCTGTTGTGTGCGCAGTTGTGCACTGCTCTTTCTAAAGTAGATGTTATTGTCACAAATGCATGATTGATTGATTGAAACTTTTATTAGTAGATTGCACAGTCCAGTACATATTCCGTACAATTGACCACTAAAGGGTAACACCGAAATAAGTTTTTCAATTTGTTTAAGTCGGGGTCCACGTTAATCAATTCATGGTACAAAATATATACCATCAGCATAATACAGTCATCACACAAGTTAATCATCATAGTATATACATTGAATTATTTACAATCCGGGGGGTGGGATGAGGAGCTTTGGTTGATTCCAGTACTTCAGTCATCAACAATTGCATCAACAGACAAATGGACATTGAAACAGTGTAGGTGTGACTTAGTAGGATATGTACAGCCAGCAGAGAACATAGTGAGTACAGATAGCATAAGAACAAGTATATACATTAGAAATACATTCGATTATTTACATGAGGTGATTTACAATCCGGGGAGATGGCATGTGAATGGAGGAGGATTAAAGGGTTGAAGTTGCCTGGAGGTGTTGTGGTGCATCATGTACAGTAGATGGCACTATTGTCCTGTTTAAGAGTGTCACATGCTGTTTACGGCAGACGAACTGCCTTACGGTAGAGTGTTAGACGTAAACGTCACTGTTGTTTTTGTGTGTTGAAACTGCCTAACAATAAACCCACATAAGAAACCAAGAACTTGCCCTCGACAATTCTACAGTTATAACGTCATTGGGCAGACATGCTCTCAGACACGTCACTCAGGTCCTCATGGAGCTAGGGGGGCGTGGCCTCCAGCTCCGCCTAAATTTCGGGAGAAAATTTGTCCCTGGAAGTTTTCGGGAGAGGCGCTGAATTTCGGGAGTCTCCAGGAAAATCCGGGAGGGTTGGCAAGTATGACCTTGAGGAACACTACTAGTACAACTATAGAAGTAGAACAAATGACTACTGACGTCTAGTGTAGTTAAATAAATCCCATGACGAAAAAAAAAGAAGTAGAGGACTTAAAGAGGTGCCTTGGGGAACACCAAATATTTCAATCACAAGTTTGGCCTTAACTCATTCATCTTCTATGCCACATCAATGTGGAATGCACTCCCAACAGGTGTAAAAGTAAGTGCATCTCTATCCTCCTTTAAAACCGCACTAAAAGAACACCTTCAGGCAACTTCAACCCTAAACTAACACCCTCCCCTTTTCACATCCCACCTCCCGGATTGTAAATAATTAAATGTAAATAATCAAATGAATATACTTGTTATTATGTTTTCTGATCTCTCTATGTCCACTACTTTCTGTACACATCCTACGAAGTCAGACCTACACTGTTTCAATGTCCATCTCTCAGTTCATGCAATTGTCGATGACTGAAGTGCTGATATCAACCAAACCTACCCCCACCCCTCCATAATGTAAATAATTCAATGTATATATTCTGATGATTAACTTTTGTGAAGACTGTATTATGCTGATAGTATATATTTGTACCATGAATTGATTTATGTGGACCCCGACTTAAACAAGTTGAAAAACTTTTTCGGGTGTTACCATTTAGTGGTCAATTGTACGGAATATGTACTGTACTGTGCAATCTATTAATAAAAGTTTCAATCAATCAATCAATCAATTAATCAGTCATTCAATCAATCAATCAATCAATCAATTAATATCAATCAATCAATCAATCAAAAACCCCAGTGTTCTATGTTAAAATGACGAGGCAATGATGTGTTTACATTGCTCCTTGTGATTCATTTAGGAACACTCAAGCGTTTTTAGGAATTTGCTGCAAAAATATTAGTCCCATGTAGTGTTTGTTGTCCCAATACCAATATTTTGGTACCGATACCGATGCCAAAATTATTTCAATACTTTTCGGTAGTTTTCGGCACAATTCTAAATAAAAGGGACCACAAAAAATTGCATTATTGGCTTTATTTTAACAAAAAATCTTATGGTACATTAAAAATATGTTTCTTATTGCAAGTTTGTCCTTAAATGAAATAGTGAACACACAAGACAACTTGTCTTTTATTTGTAAAAGAACAAAAAAAAAACAAAGGCTCCTAATTCATCTTTTCCATTCTATTATTTTGTCGAAATTATTAAGGACAAGTGGTAGAAAATCAATTGTTAATCTTCTTGTTCATTTCCTGTTAATATCTGCTTATTTTCTCTTTTAACATGTTCTATCTACACTTCTGTTAAAATGGAATAATCTCTTATTCTTCTGTTGTTTGATGCTTTACATTAGTTTTGGATGATACCACACATTTGGGTATCAATCCGATACCAAGTAGTTACAGGATCATACATTGGTCATATTCAAAGTCCTCATGTGTCCAGGAACATATTTCCTGAGTTTATTAAGATTATAGGAATTTTTTTAAACGAAAGCAGATGTTCTGATGCCGAAAAAAATCTACATAAATATTGTAATATCGACTAGATGTGCGTACTTGTTGTTATCATTACAGTGGATGTCAGGTGTAGATCCACCAATGGCGTTTGTTTACATTTTGACGCCGGTGAGCTACGGTGTTTAGTGAAGCATGTTTAGCTATTTCTTGTCCTGCAAGGATGATACTTATAAGAAACGTATTTCTTTGTCACCATGGAGGCGAGGATTAGTGATTTAGAAGTACCGTACCAGTACTTTTCAGAGGCGGTATAGTACCAAAAATGATTCATTAGTGTTGCGGTACTATACTAATACTGGTATACCTTGTCAGGTACAAAACTTTACCTTACTAGCCTGTATAAATCAACCATTTATAAATACTGGTATACCGTACAAGTACCGCATTTTTCGGAGTATAAGTCGCACCTGCCGAAAATGCATAATAAAGAAGGAAAAAACATATATAAGTCGCACTGGAGTATAAGTCACATTTTTGGGGGAAATTTCTTTGATAAAACCCAACAATAAGAATAGACATTTGAAAGGCAATTTAAAATAAATAAAGAATAGTGAACAACAGGCTGAATAAGTGTACGTTATATGACGCATAAATAACAACTGAGAAGGTGCCTGGTATGTTAACGTAACATATTATGGTAAGAGTCATTCAAATAACTATAACATATAGAACATGCTATACGTTTACCAAACAATCTGTCACTCCTAATCGCTAAATCCGATGAAATCTTATACGTCTAGTCTCTTACGTGAATGAGATAAATAATATTATGTGATATTTTACGCTAAAGTGTTAATAATTTCACACATACCGTATGTCCTTGAATTGCCGCAGGGCATATAGTATGCGCCTGCCTTGAATTACTGCCGGGTCAAACTCGCTTCCCAAAATAATTAGCGCATGCTTAGTATTACCGCCAGGTCAAACTCGTGACGTCACGAGTGACACTTCCCCTCTGATCATTTTCAAAATGGAGACTGATTTCAATACCGGTAATTTGAAATTGCATAAAAGGAAGAAGATTAAGAGCTATTCAGTAGGATTTAAGGTCCAAGCTTACATCACACTCAAATTTTTACTGCATACCTTTGGTAAGTGCCGGAGTGAGAAGAGGTTTTAAAATAATTAGCACATGCTTACTTTTACCGCATGCCTTTGGCAAGCGCAGGAGTGAGAAGAGGTTTGGAATTAATTAGCACCCCGGTGGCAATTCAAGGAAATACGGTAAGTCGCTCCTGAGTATAAGTCGCACCGTCGGCCAAACTATGAAAAAAAACCCCTGCAATTTATAGTCCGAAAAATACGGTACCCTAGTCCCAAATTTTTTACTGAATTCTCAGATTTAGCCCCCAGACCACCAGTTGAAAATCCCTGATATAAGACGCGAGCTCTTACCTTTCCATGGCAGCTCTCTTACTCCTCTTATCTGTCAGTGAGGCAGTTGAGCTTCTCCCCTCCAAAACAGACTGCACCATTGCAACAGGAAGCACTGGAGGTTCCGAGGAGCACACCTCACAGGGGGAACTCAACGCTAGAGCGTCTCCTGCAGCAACACTGCCTCTTTTCACTCCCGCTCTCACTCCTGGGCTCACAGGCTCCTCTTTGATCAGCATCAGACATTTTTCTCTGAGAGGGAAAAGGAGGGATGAAAGAATGTTCTTTGTATGCCAATGCATATCCTCTGTTTATGATAAATACCCAGATATAATAACTTGCATCCATCATCCATCCACCCATTTTCTACCCCTTATTCCCTTTGGGGTGGCGGGGGACGCTGGTGCGTATCTCAGCTACAATCGGGCGGAAGGTGGAGTACAGCCTGGACAAGTTGCCACCTCATCGCAGGGCCAACACAGATAGACAACATTCACACTCACATTTACACACTAGGGCCAATTTTAGTGTTGGTGCATGTCTTCGGAAGTGGGAGGAAGCAGGAGTACCCGGGGGGAACCCACGGCTTCACAGGGAGGACATGCAAACTCCACACAGAAAGATCCCGAGCCCGGGATTGCACCCTGACTACTCAGGACCTTCGTATTGTCAGGCAGACGCAATAACCCCTCTGCCACTGTGAAACCCTGCATCTATAATCCATCCATCCACTTTCTACCGTTTATTCCACTATGATGTTGCCGGGGGCGCTGGTGCCTGTCACAGCTACAATCGGGCGGAAGGCAGTGTACACCCTGGACAAGTCGCCACCTCATCGCAGGGCTAACACAGATAGAAAGACAACATTCACACTCACATTCACACACTAGGGCCTATTTAGTGTTGCCAATCAACCTATCCCCAGGTGCATGTCTTTGGAGGTGGGAGGAAGCCGGAGTACCCAGAGAAAACCCACGCAGTCATGGGGAGGACATGCAAACTCCATACAGAAAGATACCGAGCCCGGGATCGAACCCTGACTACTCAGGATCTTCGTTTTGTGAGGCAGACGCAATAACCCCTCTGCCACCGTGAAGCCCTGCATCCATCATAATGTTTTCAAATGCTTATGAATGTAGTCACGGGGAAGTTGGAGTTGGAATGTTTTGTATTTTTGGGGGGATTGGGCCCATTTTATTCAGGACTAAATATTACAGATGTGTTAAAATGTGTTTTATGGTTGAAAACAAATCTATCAACATTAAAAGATGATATGATGTACAGTGCAGACCAAACTTTTGGACACACCTTCTTCTCATTCAATGTGTTTTCTTTATTTTCATGACTATATACATTCTAGATTGTCCCTGAAGGCATCAAAACTATAAATGAACACATGTGGAGTTATGTACATAACAAAAACAGGTGAAATAACTGAAAACATGTTTTATATACGAGTTTCTTCAAGATAGCCACCCTTTGCTCTGGTTACTGCTTTGCCCACTTTTGGCATTCTCTCGATGAGCTTCAAGCACACCCGCGAAGTGAAAACCATTCCAGGTGGCTACCTCTTGAAGCCCGCCAAACAAAACCCAGGCAACAGATATAAAGGAAATAAATATTTCTATTAAAGGTGTTAGTTTATGGAACAATCTTGACGGTGAAATAACAAAATCTAAATATCCTACTGTGTTAAAAAAAAAAAAGTAAATAAATGATAAATGGGTTGTACTTGTATAGCGCTTTTCTACCTTCAAGGTTCTCAAAACGCTTTGACACTGCTTCCACATTTACCCATTCACACACACATTCACACACTGATAGAGGGAGCTGCCATGCAAGGCGCTAACCTTAACCCATCAGGAGCAAGGGTGAAGTGTCTTGCTCAAGGACACAACGGACGTGACGAAGTTGGTACTAGGTGGAGATTGAACCAGTAACCCTCGGGTTGCGCACGGCCACTCTACCACTGCGCCACGCCGTAGAGCAGAATATACCTTAGGTCCGGAAAAAAAGGCTATTTCATCCCTACAAACTTGTTTCGCAGGTCTCCCTGCTCTTCAGGGGATTTTATTTAAGTGTCTGTGGTTGTTATTTATATATATATATTTATATATATATATATATATATATATATATATATAGGGTAAATTACATGGGGGTGCGGCCATTGTTACAGAGTAGTGCCTTGCTTCTGTGCCGGCATGATAAGACCAGTTCGTTGTCCTTAATAAAATCCCCTGAAGAGAAGGGAAACCTTCGAAACAGGCTTGTAGGAATGAAATAACCTCTGTGTTTTCAATTTTTATAGCTAATCTTCTGAGGTGAACCGCAAATGTTGTAACTGTATGAATAGGGCGCGGATATAATAAGTTTGACTTCTTTCTGCTCCTTTTTGTTCATTATTTATTTTGTATGTTATGTTGATTATTTTTTTGTTTGCCCCTAAATGAATGCAATACCACAAACAAAACAACAAACCAAATAGTAAACGGTGCTGGTCAACCATGTTGAGTAAGATGTCAACATATTTGTTCTGCAACATCACTCACCTATTCTCATCAGGTTGCATCTGCAGAGCCATGTTGGCCTGAGTCATGTCTGTCACGTCTGATATGATTGGTCCTCCTGTCAGCCCGCTCGTAGAACAAGAAGCGGCATCACTGGATGGCTGAGAAGAAGGAGAGAATGATGACGCACAAATACGTGAAATTGCCTGCATGACTGAATCAATCACTGGTCATTGCTTCCATCTAGTGTTGATAACAAATAACTAGGTTTCTTCTACTTTCAATGACACCGTGGGTACAGTCATTCTAGAAGACATGTTCAGTCCAATTGCAACAATTAGCAAATCAGTAAAACAAATGTGCAAGGCAAGCGTGCTTATATGAGTGAATATGAGGTAGCTGCAGAAAATACATTATATGTAGAAATGGTGTGTTATCTCACCGATTGGATGTAGAAGGCCTCGTGCATTGGCTCCATTGCGTTATTATGGCTGAACTTGGATGCAGGGGGGCTGATAGAGCCGTCATCTAACATCAAAGGCCTGCACAGATCATGGCAGGTAGATATGTTGGGTAAAAGCACAAACTGAGGGGAAATTACATAAGGGGAAACAGGGTTGGTTTTCACTCATTAGGTCTCGCCACCTTAAAATTGTGGCATAGCAATTTACAGATATATCTCACCTACGTAGTCTTCTCAATAGCAAGAGAGGTGACCTTAAGATGAAAGTACTTTTTTTTTTTTCTCAGGTCAAACTGTAAGAAATACTTTTCTCAGTATGTGTCTTCCAGGGTTTTATGCAATGACTTTGTTACAAAACAATCGTTACCCATAAAAACCGTGAAGGGAAAGTTTGACAGCAATACAAAAGTGTGTTGTTTACGTCGTCATTAGCTAGTTAAGTTACACAGGTGATGCAGCTAGGAGGCGGAGGAGGGTGTCGTGGTGCAATGCTAGGGGGGCGTGTGACCCCAGGGAATATGCTTTATCAGTGTCATACCTCAAACCCCCTTTCAAAAAGCTGTGCACTGCAAAACTTGCCCATTGTAGCTATTAATCCTGACTTCCTAATTTTTATTTCCATACATAAAAAAACAGCAAACATGTTGCATTCATTTTTTTTTTGTAGGTTAAAGTGTTTTATATATTGTGCTCCTAAATGAATGTTGGTGTTCGATTTGAATTATTTGTTATTATTTTCAGTTTATTTAATTATATTTTTCAGTATGGCTCAATTCTGGCCCCAAAAAAATTATAGTCTAAATGTTTAAAGAATGTTTTTATATTTATTTCAGGAAAAAAACATGCACTAGAAGTATTTTCTGTTGCAGATTGAAAAACAATGTCACTGTAATAATATTATGTAATAAACTGTAATAAAACTAAATTAAAAACCATGATAATAAAAATGTTAGATAATAAGGCGTTACTATAAGATCATAAAAACTAATACTATATATACTATATACTATATAATACTATATATACTATATATATATATATATATATATATATATATATTTTGTCTTGGAGCCACTATGGATTGAACTTTCACAGTATCATGTTAGACCCGCTCGACATCCATTGCTTTCGGTCCCCTAGAGGGGGGGGGTTGCCCACATCTGAGGTCCTCTCCAAGGTTTCTCATAGTCAGCATTGTCACTGGCGTCCCACTGGATGTGAATTCTCCCTGCCCACTGGGTGTGAGTTTTCCTTGCCCTTTTGTGGGTTCTTCCGAGGATGTTGTAGTCGTAATGATTTGTGCAGTCCTTTGAGACATTTGTGATTTGGGGCTATATAAATAAACATTGATTGATTGATCGATATATATATATATCATCCTTATATTACAGCCATATTCCAAAATGAAACATGTGCATTTTTGTCCTCAAAACTCTACATACAATACCCCATACTGACAATGTGAAAAGTTTTTAAAATTTTTTAAATGTTGCTAATTTATTCAAGAAAATCAACTAAGAAATCCCATGTACATAAGTATTTACAGCCTTTGATCAATACTTTGTTGATGCACATTAGGCAGCAATTACAACCTCAAGTATTTTTTAATATGATGTCACAAGCTTGGCACACCTATCTTTGGGCAGTTTTGCCCATTCCTCTTTGGTGCACCTCCCAAGCTCCATCAGGTTGGATGGGAAGCATTGGTTTTCAACCAGGATCTCTCTGTACATTCATCTTTCCCTCTATCCTGACTAGTCTCCCAGTTCCTGTCGCTGAAAAACATCCCCACTGCATGATGCTGCCACCACCATGCTTCATTGTACGGTAGGTATTGGCCTGGTGGTAAACGGTGTGTGATTTGCTCCGAATATAAAGCCTGGCATTCAATCTTTGTCCCATCAGACTGGATCATTTTGTTTCTCTTGGTCTGAGAATCTTTCAGGTGCATTATGGCAAACTTACTTTTGCTAAGCAATGGCTTCTTTCTGGCCACTCTACCATACAGGCCTGATTGGTGGATTGCTGCAGAGTTGGTTGTCCTTCTGGAAGTTTCTCCTATCTCCACAGAGGAATGCTGTTACTCCGACAGAGTGACCATCGGGTTCTTGGTCACCTCCCTGACTAGTGCAAGATGAATGCAGCGATGTATAGAGACATCCTGGACGAAAACCAACGCTTCTCATCCAATCTGATGGTGTTTGAGAGGTGCTGCAACATAGGAATGGGTGAAACTGCCCAAAGATAGGTGTGCCAAGCGTGTGGCATCGTATTCAAAAAGACTTGAGGCTATAATTGCTTTGACAAAGTATTGAGCAAAGGCTGTGAAAACAGTTGAGTGCACCTTAGATGTGCTAAAAAGCTTGCTGTCTCCATGGAGCTTCTAATAGATTAGAATAGATTGGTGTGCTGCATGTTCCACAAGAAAACATTAAAAGGTTAGAGAATAACTCCATGGATGTTAAGGTAAATGAATGTCTCCATGGTGACAGCATGTTAAAAACCTAATTTAGATGGGACGGTCTGCACCACATTAAACAAGCGTACACACAGTCTTAGTTGATCACCTGCGACACACCTACTAATTGTACGTGCAACATTTTAGCTGGCAGACGCCATTTAACAACTTGACATCTTAGTCATCAGGCCCTTAAAGGCCTACTGAAACCCACTAATACCCACCACGCAGTCTGATAGTTTATATATCAATGATGAAATATTAACATTGCAACACATGCCAATACGGCCTTTTTAGTTTACTAAATTGCAATTTTAAATTTCCCGGGAGTTTCGTCATGAAAACGTCGTGTAATGATGACGTGTACGCAAGACGTCATGGGTTTTTAGGAAGTATGAGCGCTACGCACACACACAGCTAAATGTTGTCTGCTTTAACGGCATAATTACACAGTATTTTGGAGATTTGTGTTGCTGAATCTTTTGCAATTTGTTCAATTAATATTGGAGAAGTCAAAGTAGCAAGATGGAGTTGGGAAGCTTTAGCCTTTAGCCACACAAACACACGGTGATTCCTTGTTTAAAATTCACAGAGTTGAAACTTTCCTATGGATCACAGCGGACATGGATCCCAACCACTTGTCAACCAGCAGGTTTCGGTGAGAAAATTGTGGTTAAAAAGTCGCCTCTTACCGGATATCAGCTGAGCTTGCGCCTCCCGTACAGCTGCCGTCGACTTCCCCGAGACACCGCGCGTCAACACCCGGTCGTGGACGTACACTTCCGACTATCAGGTACTGTTAAACTCACTAAAACACTAACAACACAATAGAAATATAAGGGATTTCCCGGAATTATCCTAGTAAATGTCTCTGAAAACATATGAATCCGTTTCAATGCAACGCGATTGCAATCGCGTTTTTTTCTTTAATTGTTTTTTTTTTTCTAGTCCGTCACTATCAATATCCTCAAACACGAATCTTTCATCCTCACTCAAATTAATGAGGAAATTGTCATTTTCTCGGTCCGAATAGCTGTTTTTGTTGGAGGCTCCCATTAAAAATAATGTGAATATGTGAGGAGCCCCCACACTTGTCGCGTCATCGTCTGCGACTTCCGGTAAAGGCAGGGCTTTTCTCCAGTTGCGAACTTTATGGTGGATGTTCTCTACTAAATCCTTTCAGCAAAAATATGGCAATATCGCGAAATGATCAAGTATGACACATAGACTGGACCTGCTATCCCCGTTTGAATAAGAAAATCTCATTTCAGTAGGCCTTTAATTGTATTTGTCAACGTCTCAATGCAATTTAAACTTTAAAGGTGTGACAACCAGCGCTGTTCTATATTATATTGTAACGCTCCAAAATGGCGCATGTGACTATTCAAAAGACTCCATTGCACCTTTGCCAGGTAACTTGCTGACCCCGTAACACTTTGGCACCTTTGTGTGTCAATGTGTCTTTTCCACTGCAGCGAAAAGGCTGAGCCAGCATTTTACATACATTAGATTTAGCGGGGTCATGCGCTCTGTTCTCTGCCTTGCCTGTTTGTGCATGTGTGTGTGTGGGTGTGTGTGAGAGAGTGAGTGTGTGTGTGTGTCAGAGAGACTGATTCAGCACTTGTAGCCATTTACAGGGCTTGTTGAGTTAGATGGTGCAGTTTGTCAGCTGAGCCAGCCCACACTTTCTGCCACTTTGTCTAACTTTTGTTGATTAATACCATCCCTATAGGTGTATCCTCGCAGATGTGTGTATGTCTGTGTGTGTGTGTGCACGTTTGTGTGTGTGTGCGTGCGTGTGTGTGTGTGTGTGTGTGTGTGTGTGCAAACTCACAGCTTCCTTTTCAAGCTTACAGTGCCGGGTGTGTTGGACTGCATCTGGCTGAACAGAAACTGAATTAGCTGGCAAAGAGAGAAAAAGCACAGCATGAATCAGCAACCACCTCTCTCTCTCTCTCTCTCTCTCTCTCTCTGTATGTACCTGCTTGTGCAGTATAAACAATAGTTAGTTAAACAATGTATGGTCCATTTAATAATGATTAGTCATGATTAAAAACACTCAGGGATGGTATGATTGAAACAAGTATACATACTGTTGCAACAATAGTAGTCAAACAGGGATAGACAGGAGGAAAGTATACATCATCATTTCATCATTTGAAGCATATAGTGTACACCATAGGTGTCCACACTTTTTCTTTTACAGCAGGTGAGCTATTTTGGATATATACTGTATATATATATATATATATATATATATATATATATATATATATATATATATATATATATATATACACAGTATATATATGTATATATATATATATATATATATATATATATACACACCCTGTTTCCATATGAGTTGAGAAATTGTGTTAGATGTAAATATAAACAGAATACAATGATTTGCAAATGATTTTCAACCCATATTCAGTTAAATATGCTACAAAGACAACATATTTTATGTTCAAACTGATAAACATTTGTTTTTTTGTGTGCAAATAATCATTAATTTATAGAATTTGATGCCAGCAACATGTGACAAAGAAGTTGGGAAAGGTGGCAATAAATACTGATAAAGTTGAGGAACGGTCATCAAACACTTATGTGGAACATCCCACAGGTGTGCAGGCTAATTGAGAACGAGTAGGTGCCCAAAAAATGCTCAGTCTTTCACAAGAAAGGATGGAGCGAGGTACACCCCTTTGTCCACAACAGCGTGAGCAAACAGTCAAACAGTTTAAGAACAACATTTCTCAAAGTGCAATTGCAAAAAATTTAGGGATTTCACCATCTACGGTCCATAATATCATCAAAAGGTTCAGAGAATCTGGAGAAATCACTTCACGTAAGCGGCATGGCCGGAAACAATCATTGAATGACCGACATCATTCTCTAAAGGATATCACCACATGGGCACAGGAACACTTCAAAAAACCATTGTCACTAAATTCAGTTGGTCGCTACATCTGTAAGTGCAAGTTAAAGCTCTACTATGCAAGGCGAAAGCCATTTATCAACAACATCCAGAAACGCCGCCTGCTTCTCTGGCCCGAGATCATCTAAGATGGACTGATGCAAAGCGGAAAAGTGTTCTATGGTCTGACGAGTCCACATTTCAAATTGTTTTTTGGAAATATTCAACATCGTGTCATCCGGACCAAAGGGGAAGCGAACCATCCATACTGTTTTAGACGCAAAGTTCAAAAGCCAGCATCTGTGATGGTATGGGGGTGCATTAGTGCCCAAGGCATGGGTAACTTACACATCTGTGAAGGCAGCATTAATGCTGAAAGGTACATACAGGTTTTGGAACAACGTATGCTGCCATCTAAACGCTGTCTTTTTCATGGACGCCCCTGCTTAGTTCAGCAGGACAATGCCAAGCCACATTCAGCACGTGTTACAACAGCGTGGCTTTGTAAAAAAGAGTTTGAACATCAAATATCTTGTCTTTGTAGTGCGTTCAATTGAATATGGGTTGAAAAAGATTAGCAAATCATTGTATTTCATTTATATTTACATCTAACACAATTTCCCAACTCGAATGGAAACGGGGTTTATATATATATATATATATATATATATATATATATATATATATATATATATAGACATGCACCTGGGGATAGGTTGATTGGCAACACTAAATTGGCCCTAGTGTGTTAATGTGAGTGTGAATGTTGTCTGTCTATCTGTGTTGGCCCTGCGATGAGGTGACGAGTTCTGCCCGATTGTAGCTGAGATAGACTGTTTCATGAGGGGTTCCCTCAATCGTCAGGAGATTTCCTGACGATTGAGGGAACCCCTCATGAAACAGTTCTGTAGAGGAAGTAGTCTTGTGATTTTTCCCACACACACATATATTGCGCTCTACCACGGTATCGAGCACTACTCTCTGGATAATCTAATTAAGACAAAAATATATATACACATGTATATATATATATGTATATATATATATATATATATATATATGTATATATAAATGGATAATCTAATTAAGACAAAAATATATATACACATGTGTATATATATATATATATATATATATATATATATATATATATATATATATATATATATATATATATATATATATACACATGTGTATATATATTTTTGTCTTAATTAGATTATCCAGAGAGTAGTGCTCGATACCGTGGTAGAGCGCAATATATGTGTGTGTGGGAAAAATCACATGTATATGTATATATATATATATATATATATATATATACATGTGTATATATATTTTTGTCTTAATTAGATTATCCAGAGGGTAGTGCTCGATATATATATGTATATATATATATATATATATATATATATAATATATATAAATATATGTATATATATATATATATATATATATATATGTATATATATACACATATATATATGCATATATATATACACATATATATATGTATATATATACACACACGTATATATATATATATACATATATATATATATATATATATACACACATGTATATATATATACACATATATATATGTATATATATATATACATGTGTGTATATATATATACATATATATATGTGTATATATATATGCATATATATATGTGTATATATATACATATATATATATATATATAGATATATATATATATATATATACATGTGTGTATATATATATACATATATATATATGTGTATATATATATGCATATATATATGTGTATATACATACATATATATATATGTGTATATATATACATATATATATATATATATATATATAATTTCTACAACTCCTATTCATTTGTGATAGAGTGATTGGAGCACATACTTGTTGGTCACAAAAAACATTCATGAAGTTTGGTTCTTTTATGAATGTATTATGCGGCGACTGGAAATGTGACCAAATCTGCTGGGTCAAAATTATACATACAGCGATGTTAATATTTGGTTACATGTCCCATGGCAAGTTTCACTGCAATAAGGTGCTTTTGGAAGCCACCCACAAGCTTCTGGTTGAATTTTTGACCACTCCTCTTGACAAAATTGGTGCAGTTCAGCTACATTTGTTGATTTTCTGACATGGACTTGTTTCTTCAGCATTGTCCACATGTTCTCAATGGGGCTTAAGTCAGGACTTCGGGAAGACCATTCTAAAACCATAATTCTAGCCTGATTTAGCCATGTGATTTAGACATGTGTTTGGGGTCATTGTCCTGTTGGAACACCCAACTGCGCCCAAGACCCAACCTCCAGGCTGATGATTTTAGGTTGTCCTAAAGAATTTGGAGGTAATCCTCCTTTTTCATAACCCTATTTACTCTCTGTAAGGCGCCATTTCCATTGGAAGCAAAACAGGCCCAGAGCATAATACTACCACCACCATGCGGGACGGTAGTTACGGTGTTCCTGGGATTAAAGTCCTCTCCTTTTCTCCTCCAAACATTTTGATGGGTATAGTGGCGAAACATCTCAATTTTTTCCTTCTTGCACAGTAGCCTTTCAGTCCATGGCGATGCAAAGCACGCTTGACTGTGGACACTGACACCTGTGTTCCAGCAGCTCCCAATTCATTGCAGACCTGCATTTTGGTGGTTTTCGGTTGACTCTTGATCATCCTGACCAATGTTCTCTCACTGGGAGGTGATAGCTTGCGTTTTCTTCCTGATCGTGGCAGTGACAAAACTGTGCCATGCAGTTTATACTTACAAACAATTTTCAAGCATGGTGGTGATAGTATTATGCTCTGGGCCTGGGACAATGAAAAAAGAGGAGTGACTCCAAATTCTTCAGGACAACATAAAATCATTAGCCTGGTGGTTGGGTCTTGGGCTCAGTTGGGTGTTCCAACAGGACAATGACCCCAAACACATGTGGTGAAGGAATAGCTAAATCAGACTAGAATGAAGGTTTTAGAACGGCCTTCCCAAAGTCCTGACTTAAACGTGTGGACAATGCTGAAAAACAAATCCATGTCAGAAAAATAACAAATTTAGCTGAACTACACCAATTTTGTAAAGAGGAATGGTAAAAAATTCAACCAGTAGCTTGCCAGAAGCTAAAAATGATTGGAGACTCAATACAGCCCAGGCATTATGTTCTTTACAAGCGTAGGTAAACTTTTGACCACGACCGTATACAAACCCCGTTTCCATATGAGTTGGGAAAGTGTGTTAGATGTAAATATAAACAGAATACAATGATTTGCAAATCCTGTTCAACCCATATTCAGTTGAATGCACTACGAAGACAAGATATTTGATATTCAAACTCATAAACTTTATTTTTTTTGCAAATAGTAGTTAAATTAGAATTTTATGGCTGCAACACATGCCAAAGTAGTTGGGAAAGGGCAAGTTTACAACTGTGTTACATCACCTTTTCTTTTAACAACACTCAATAAATGTTTGGAAACTGAGGAAACTAATTGTTGAAGCTTTGAAAGTGGAATTCTTTCCCATTCTTGTTTTATGTAGAGCTTCAGTCGTTCAACAGTCCGGGGTCTCCGCTGTCGTATTTTACGCTTTATAATGCGCCACACATTTTCCATGTCAGACAGGTCTGTACTGCAGGCGGGCCAGGAGAGTACCCGCACTCTTTTTTTAAGAAGCCATGCTGTTGTAACACGTGCTGAATGTGGCTTGGCATTGTCTTGCTGAAATAAGCAGGGGCGTCCATGAAAAAGACGGCGGTTAGATGGCAGCATATGTTGTTCCAAAACCTGTAGTATCTACCTTCCAGCATTAATGGTGCCTTCACAGATGTGTAAGTTACCCATGCCTTGGGCACTAATAACCCCCATAATATCACAGATGCTGGCTTTTGAACTTTGCGTCGATAACAGTCTGGATAGTTCACTTCCCCTTTGGTCCGAATGACACCATGTCAAATATTTTCAAAAAAAATTTGAAATGTGGACTCGTCAGACCACAGAATACTTTTCCACTTTGCATCAGTCCATCTTAGATGATCTCTGGCCCAGAGAAGACGGCGGCGTTTCTGGATGTTGTTGATAAATGGCTTTCTGTTTGCATAGTAGAGCTTTAACTTGGACTTACAAATGTAGCGACCAAATGTATTTAGTGACAGTGGTTTTCTGAAGTGTTCCTGAGCCCATGTGGCGATATCCTTTAGAGATTGATGTCGGTTTTTGATACAGTGTCGTCTGAAAGATTGAAGATCACAGTCAGTAAATGTTGGTTTCCGGCCATGCCGCTTACGTGGAGTGATTTCTCCAGATTCTCTAAACCTTTCGATGATATTATGGACCGTAGATGTTGAAATCCCTAAATTTCTTGCAATTGCACTTTGAGAAACGTTGTTCTTAAACTGTTTGACTATTTGCTCACGCAGTTGTGGACAAAGGGGTGTACCTCGCCCCATCCTTTCTTGTGAAAGACTTACCATTTTTTGGGAAGCTGTTTTTATACCCAATCATGGGACCCACCTGTTCCCAATTAGCCTGCACACCTGTGGGATGTTCCAAATAAGTGTTTGATGAGCATTCCTCAACTTTATCAGTATTTATTGCCACCTTTCCCAACTTGTTTGTCACGTGTTGCTGGCATCAAATTCTAAAGTTAATGATTATTTGCAAAAAAAAATTATTATGAGTTTGAACATCAAATATCTTGTCTTTGTAGCATATTAAACTGAATATGGGTTGAAAATGATTTGCAAATCATCGTATTCCGTTTATATTTACTTCTAACACAGTTTCCCAACTTATATGGAACACACATGTATATATATATATGAACCTGTTCTTTTTGATGTCCTGTCCAGCTATGTTTATCGTGTCCTAATACATATCTGTACATATCTGCCGTACAGAATTGATGACATGATCCGTGGCCGGATCATGTTTTGTTTAGTTATGTTCTGTTAGTTTTGAACTACCTTAGTTCCTGTTTTGTGCACCTCTGGGTTTGTTTTGGTTTCCATGGGGAATAATTGGGTTCACCTGCCTCTGGTTAGTGTTAGGCACACTCACCTGCTATCGACCACTAATCAGAGATTCCTAATTACATGTAATGTAGACTTAAGTGAAGTGTTTTAAAATAGAAAAAAAGCAATCATAATTTGACCCCTTTAATTCCACTTCCTGTCACTCCAATTAAACATCCTTTGGGGTGGGTGACCCCAAAGACAATTAGACCAAATGGAATATTTTCCCTACACACCTCATTCACACTTAATTTTTACTACAGCCTTTGTGTTGACGATCAAGAATAAAAGTATATTCTATGAAACCTAATTCAATTGTTTTTTGGGCTTTTTTTTATTTAAAAACAAACAAAAAATATTAATTTGATGTACTATAGTTTTACTATTATGTAAAATGGAGACAAAATGGAGGGAATTTGTGATGTTTTTTTTTTGTTTGTTTGTTTATGTGTAAAAACTGAATTTCTTTTAATTTCAATGATTTTAAATAAACATTATCCAGGGTGCAGCCAGTTGAATTGAATCGAATTGTATTTTAATTCAATTAGATAAGATTGTATTGAATTTAATTGAAGAAATGGGTAATAATATTAAAGTTGGAGAACCTCAGCTGCAATGAAGGTTACCAATTATGGACTAATCGTTGACTTTCTCCATTAATCAAGGTAATTAGCATGAATTCACTATTTATTTGCCACTTCATATGGACGTCGACTGACCTTGTTCATGACTTTCTGTTGCTGTGTGTGGTTCTGTCGCAGTGAGACCACCTCTCTCCACAGAACCTCATTCTGCCTGCAAACATTGGAGAAAGAAGTTGGGATTAAAAACTGAATTTAGAAAAACATTTATTGAAACAAATGGATGGACAATGCAACACAAGTTGACTGATTTTACTACAACACTTGGTTTGGGACAAAACCATCCATTTTTGACAAATACGGCAAAGCAAGCCTTAAGGATCTTATTACAAAGCAATATGTGAACCGATTGAGTGCCAGTAAGAACTCTTGGAGTACATCTCTACTGAGGACTCAGCAATGACGGTATGATCTGGAGGGATTGATGATGCATAACTGTATGTGTGTGTGTGAGTGTGCGCTTTAGTGTAAGTGCGTATGTCTGTACGTTTGTGTGTGTGTGTGTGTGTGCTTGTATTACTACCCTTCTTGAGAAGTCAACAAGTAAAATTACCTTCCATATGAGGACCGGTGAACAAGTTAGGACCGAAATCCTGGTCCCAATACAGAAAACCATCACATCTGATAGAGAGCCAAATACTAGAGTCCGTGAACATTGCTCCAAAGTCAGGACTTTTTGTTGATTTAATGTGCACATAAATGTAAACATTAACAGGTGCAAGGGCAGCAATATATGGTTAGAGTGGTTGGAGCAGGGGTCACCAACCTTTATGAAACCAAGAGCTACTTCTTGGGTACTGATTAATGCGAAGGGCTACCAGTTTGATACACACTTAAATAAATTGCCAGAAATAGCCAATTAGCTCAATTTACCTTTAATAAATACATCGATATATATATATATATATATATATATATATATATATATTAAAAAAATGGGTATTTCTGTCTGTCATTCCGTTGTACATTTTTTTTTCCTTTTACGGAAGGTTTTTTTGTAGAGAGTAAATGATGAAAAAAAAACACTTAATTGAATGGTTTAAATGAGGAGAAAACACACCAAAAAAAATAAAAAGTCAATTTTGAAACATAGTTTATCTTCAATTTTGACTCTTTAAAATTCAAAATTCAACCGAAAAAAATGAAGAGAAAAACTAGCTAATTCGAATCTTTTTGAAAATATTAAAAAAAGAATTTATGGAACATCATTTGTAATTTTTCCTGATTAGGATTCATTTTAGAATTTTGTTGACATGTTTTGAATAGGTAAAAATCCAATCTGCACTTTGTTAGAATATATGACACATTGGACCAAGCTATATTTCTAACAAAGACAAATCATTATTTCTTCTAGATTTTCGAATACAAATTTTTTAAAATAAATTCAAAAGACTTTGAAATAAGATTTACATTTGATTCTACAGATTTTCTATATTTGCCACAATATTTGTATTTTATTTTAATCATAAGTTTGAAGAAATATTTCACAAATATTCTTCGTCGAAAAAACAGAAGCTAAAATGAAGAATTAAATTAAAATGTGTTTATTATCCTTTACAATAAAAAAAGAAAAAAATACTTGAACACTGATTTAAATTGTCAGGAAAGAAGAGGAAGGAATTTAAAAGGTAAAAAAGTATATGTGTTTAAAAATCCTAAAATCATTTTTAATGTTGTATTTTTTCTCTAAAATTGTCTTTCTGAAAGTTATAAGAAGCAAAGTAAAAAAATAAGTGAATTTATTTATTGGATTTTCAAATTCTCTTTGAGTTTTGTCTCTCTTAGAATTAAAAATGTCGAGCAAAGCGAGACCAGCTTGCTAGTAAATAAATAGAATTTAAAAAATAGAGGCAGCTCACTGGTAAGTGCTGCTATTTGAGCTGTTTTTAGAACAGGCCAGCGGGCTACTCATCTGGTCCTTACGGGCTACCTGGTGCCCGCAGGCACCGCGTTCGTGACCCCTGGGTTAGAGTGTCCGCCCTGAGATCGGTAGGTTGTAAGTTGAAATCCCGGCCGAGTCATACCAAAGACTATAAAAATGGGACCCATTGCCTCCCTGCTTGGCACTCAGCATCAAGGGTTGGAATTGGGGGTTAAATCACCATAAATGATTCCCGGGCGCGGCACCGCTGCTGCCCACTTCTCCCCTCACCTCCCAGGGGGTGATCAGGGGGATCGGTCAAATGCAGAGGACAAATTTCATCACACCTTGTGTGTGTGTGACAATCATTGCTACTTTAACTTTAACTTTAACTTAAAACAAGATGGCAGCTAATGAAGGACTTACCTATTCATCCCCGAAAAAAACAGTTAGGTGAACAGTTGACTTTACGACTTCTGGTGCTGACGTAAATGGTAAATAAATGGTAAATGGTTGTACTTGTATAGCGCTTCTCTACCCCTTTTTAAGGAGCCCGAAGCGCATTAACAGTATTTCCACATTAACCCATTCACCCACTGATGGTGGGAGCTGCCATGCAAGGCGCTAACCGGGACCCATCAAGAGCAAGGGTGAAGTGTCTTGCCCAAAGACACAACGGACGTGACTAGGATGGTAGAAGGTGGGAATTGAACCGGTAACCCTCAGATTGCTGGCACTCTCCCAACCCGCGTCCAATATGTGACCAAAGGATGAACAAATACGCTACAGTACTAAGACTATAGTGGCCATTAACAGTAAGCTTCTACAGCTGGGTTGCCCAAATTCTGACACAGAGGCCATGTGTGGTCCGTGACTCGTTTGTCATTGGCCTTAAGCAGGTTACAAAAACAAAACAAAAAATAGAGATCTTATTTGCACCGAAGGTGGTGAAATCTATCAAAATGAGGGTGGTCCCATAAAGGAGGGATTTTTCAAATTGACTGTGTCGGTTTAAAAAGTGCTCCTCTGCTGGTCAACATATGAAATAACAAGTGTGTGGAAAAATTTTAAGTGTTCCCCCTCTAGCCAACATATGTAATAACAAGTGTGTGTAAGGAATTGAAATGTGCCCCCTTTGGCCAAAATGAATTAAAACATTTTGATAAAATGTATATAGAGACATACTGTAATTACTTGAATTACATAACGATGATTAATATCAATTACAAACAAAAATTTAAAATAAATAAAAATTCACTAAAAGCGTACCTTCTTTATATTTGCATAGGATGTATATATTAGTAATGTTGTAAATACAAATCTTTATATATCTAGAAAGGGTGGTCCTAAAGAGGTAGGCATTTTTCGGAGGTCTCTAAAAGGTAACAATTACAAGAATGAGTGTGTGTGTGTGTGTGTGTGTGTGTGTGTGTGTGTGTGTGTGTGTGTGTGTGTGTGTGCAAGTCAGGTGAGCAGGTGAACATTCTCTGCTCTCATTAGCAAACAAAGCTGAGCACAAAGCAGCAGCAGCAGCAGCACACAAAGACGACACAGCAGCAATGTGATCAACAATAGCCTCCAAAGACAAAAAGCTTTTTACTGTGTCATTTGCTCACATATAGCAACAGGAGTCACACACCTTTTTTTGACCAAGCATTTTTTTCTACAGCATATACACACATTTGGCTTCCTTGTTGCAGTTTAAGAAACTAGTTCATTTAGATAAATGATTAAATGTATTTATTTATTATATCTCTTACTTTTTTAATACCTAACTCTGCTAATCTAATTTTTCTATTGCTATTTTTTTTTATTTTAATCGGATTAATCAAACTTTTGAATTTGGATTAATCATAATTAGTTATAGTTTATTACTTGCTTAAATATTTGGACAGAAATGCAATTGTATTGTCAAAATGTCATTCAGGAACATTTTTGTGTTTTGATTCTATTATCATGAATGAATTACAGTTTAGTTTGCTTTTTTTGTGCGCAAAAAAACAATCACATTATATTTCATTAAGAATTGTATTATTTTAGATATTACTGTTACATGCTTTCTGAGGAGCATCATAATCAGGAGTCCAAACTGTGGCCCACAGCAATAATAAAATTCTAAGAATAAAAGAGCAAAACAATATAACGAAAACAATATAGTATCGTTGATAATAATATTTAATAATATGCTTTGTCATCTATAACACAAAGCTGACACAACATTGTTTTTTTCAAAATGATATGTATGCTTAAAAAAATAAATAAAGATGAAGACATAAAAAGCTATCAAAATGGCCCCTGCATGCTTTGACTTTTAAGGTGGAAACAGTTTTGACACATTTAATCTAAGAGCTTGTTTAGAGATTGCATTTACAATACAATATATTGTGCCTTCTATGAAATACAGACTGTAGACTTACATGGCCAACAGAAGAAGTAAAAAAAATAAACGGTAGATATTTTAATAAATGGGGAGCTTATTCGAGCAATAGTCCACACAGCCACAGTACTAATCCATTTTACAGGTGGATTATTATTAATTATTAGTATATTTGTCACACAAAGGGGATTTAATAGAGTTCTTCACTTTTGCACAAGAAACTTAAATTTGTTGCTGATTGGTATATTGTGCAAACAAACTCTTATATATTGATGCAGTAGTACCTCAACTTAAGACTGAGTGTTTTCAGATAAGAGCTGGGAAGGAAGAAAGCGAGTGTGAAGGACAGTGCTGAGAAGAAAAAGCTGATGATGTTCTTTAAATTAAAGAAATAAATCATCAAAAACATGACCAAGCGTGTTGTCAACTCGACAAAGCAAGTTGAGCGTGTCACCCTACTGAACCAGAAGGAGTCTAATACCAGCCAATATCGTTATAATAACATATAAAGGGCGGACATTTATGAGAATATTGAGAAGCTGCTGATGCTGTGTTTGACGGAGAAGAAGCTAAGGAAGCCCACTCTCCAAAGTAAATACTGGACTTTGTTATTACATTACGTCGTGAAACTATACTCTAGATCAGGGGTGTCAAACGTATGGCCCAAGAGCCGGATCAGGCCCGCGAACAGGTTTTATCCATCCCGCGGGATGAGTTTGCTAAGTATAAAAATGAATGTGAAATTTTTGAATGAAAGAAACTGCTGTTCTAAATGTGTCCACTGGATGTCACAATAGCAATTCTTTATATTTTTGTAGATGATGCTACATATGTGAAACAAATCAATCACATGGTGTTAGTACATCAGTAGAGGAAAATGATCAAACTACATACAAACCCCGTTTCCATACAAAATGGGAAATTGTGTTGGATGTAAATATAAACGGAATACAATGATTTGCAAATCCTTTTCAACCCATATTCAATTTAATGCACTACAAAGACAACATATTTGATGTTAAAACTCAAACTTTACTTTTTTTGCAAATGATAATTAACTTAGAATTTCATGGCTGCAACACGTGTCAAAGTAGTTGGGAAAGGGCATGTTCACCACTGTGTTACATCACTTTTTCTTTTAACAACACTCAATAAACGTTTGGGAACTGAGAAAACTAATTGTTGAAGCTTTGAAAGTGGAATTCTTTCCCATTCTTGTTTTATGTAGAGCTTCAGTCGTTCAACAGTCCGGTGTCTCCGCTGTCATATTTTACGCTTCATAATGCGCCATACATTTGGATGGGGGACTGGTATGGACTGCAGGCGGGCCAGGAAAGTACCCACACTCTTTTACTAAGAAACCACCATGTTGTAACACGTGGCTTGGCATTTTCTTCCTGAAATAAGCCGGGGCGTCCATAATAACGTTGCTTGGATGACAACATATGTTGCTCCAAAACCTGTATGGACCATTCAGCATTAATAGTGCCTTCACAGATGTGTAAGTTACCCATGCCTTGGCCACTAATGCACCCCCATATCATCACAGATGTTGGCTTTTGAACTTTGCGCCTATAACAATCCGGATGGTTATTTTCCTCTCTGTTCCAGAGGACACCACGTCCACAGTTTCTAAATATAATTTGAAATGTGGACTCGTCAGACCACAGAACACTTTTCCACTTTGAATCAGTCCATCTCGCGCCCAGGGAAGCCAGCGGCGTTCCTTGGTGTTGTTGATAAATGGCTTTGGCTTTGCATAGCAAAGTTTTAACTTGCACTTACAGAAGTAGCGATCAACTGTAGTTACTGACAGTGGTTTTATGAAGTGTTCCTGAGCCCATGCGGTGATATCCTTTACTCACTGATGTCGTTCCTTGGTGTTGTTGATAAATGGCTTTGGCTTTGCATAGCAAAGTTTTAACTTGCACTTACAGAAGTAGCGACCAACTATAGTTACTGACAGTGGTTTTATGAAGTGTTCCTGAGCCCATGTGGTGATATCCTTTACTCACTGATGTCGGTTTTTGATGCAGTACCGCCTGAGGGATCAAAGGTCCGTAATATCATCGCTTACATGCAGTGATTTCTCCAGATTCTCTGAACCTTTTGATGATTTTACGGACTGTAGATGGTAAAATCCCTAAATTTCTTGCAATAGCTTGTTGAGAAATGTTGTTCTAAAACTGTTCGACAATTTGCTTACAAAGTGGTGACCCTCACCCCATCCTTGTTTGTGAATTACTTAGCATTTCATGGAAGCTACTTTTATACCCAATCATGGCACCCACCTGTTCCCAATTAGCCTGCACACCTGTGAGATGTTCCAAATAAGTGTTTGATGAGCATTCCTCAACTTTATCAGTATTTAATGCCACCTTTCCCAACTTTTTTGTCACCTGTTGCTGGCATCAATTTCTAAAGTCAATGAGTATTTGCAAAAAAAAAAAAAATGTTTATTAGTTTGAACATCAAATATGTTGTCTTTGTAACATATTCAACTGAATATGGGTTGAAAATGATTTGCAAATCATTGTATTCCGTTTTTATGTACATCTAACACAATTTCCCAACTCATATGGAAACGGGGTTTGAAAATAACATCCTATAATTTGATTTTGATGTACTTTTTTTTATCTTGATAGATTGAAAATTAACACCAATGAGTTGACTGATGAACGTTATCTCATAATTTATTCAGAAAATATAAATAAAGATAGAATAGTATTAACCGCAACATGTAAGTCTAAAACAACTCCCAACAACATTATGATTTGTACATTGTACACAGAGTGTGCTTGTTCTATTTTTAAACAAAGAAAACAATCTAAGGTGGTCTTTATTTTTAAGTTATTGTGCAGTGATTTTACCAGTCTGGACCACTTGGTAGTAGATTTTTCTCAATGTGGCCCCCCATCTAAAATGAGTTTGACACCCTTGCTCTAGGTCAGGGGTCGGGAACCTTTTTGGCTGAGAGAGCCAAGAAGCCAAATATTTTAAAATGTATTTCCCTAAGAGACATATAATATTTTTATAACACTGAACACAACTAAACGTGTGCATTTTTAAGTAAGACCAACATTTCTAGAGTATAATAGGTCTCTTATTCTTTGTAATAACATTGTTATTCTGAAGCTAACTGTGGTGGGGGCGTGGCCTGTGGGCCTGCAGCAAACTTGGGTGTCCCAGGACTGGCCTCGAAATCAGCGACAGGTGCGTAGATGGCCCACCATGGCCTTGTTATCTAATCAACTGACGCTCTGTTATAAGCAGCAGCCAGGAGGAGAGACGGGGTGGAGGCTGGAGCCAGAGCGCGAGCGAGAGAGAAAAATACAATTGCTGGAAAGCAACTGAGAGACTTATTGAAAAATAAAACAATAATGTAACCCCGAAAAGGGCTCTCATGTCGGTGCTTGGTGGTCTGAAGAACCCCCAGGAGGGCAAGCCCCACACTAACCAATAATAAATAAATTACTACTTACCATTAACGCAACTTCTTGAACATAAAAAAGCATGATAATGTTTTATATTTTGAACGTTATTTTTAACACTGTGATTACAAGTGGAATTATTCATTACTTATCATGTTAAGGAATGTCAGCTCAGATTTATCCGAGAGCCAGATGCAGTCATCAAAAGACCCACATCTGGCTGTAGAGCCATTGGTTCCCTACCCCTGCTCTAGGTGTTACTGTAGTGGTACATTGTATTGTATTGTTTTCAATATATTGTTTATTATCTAAAAGTGTATTTTGAATTGTAAAAAGCATGGTAAAATTGTGCTGTTCTGGAGGGGTTAAGTACCAATTAAATTGAATTCAATTGATTTCAAAGGGAAACATTAATTTGAGATTCGAGTGTTTTGAGTCAAGAGCTCTGTCACAGAACCAGTTGAGTTCATAAATTGAGGTACTACTGTACATTAATATATTATAAAAACAAGATGTTAACTCACTGCTTCATGTCCTGCATCTGACACTCCATGTTGTCTTGTTGCGTTCTCAGAAGTTGAACTTCATACAGGAGTTTGCTGAGGTCCTCCTGGCGAACTTTAGTCTCCTCGCTCTTTACTAGTGATACCTGAACACACGGGGACGCTGTAAGTTTGTTTGAATATAAAATATTTGGTTTTATATACATTGTAGGTAGGGGACCGGACAAAGAGCAGCTTAAAACGAGGACTCAGATTTCCCTCGCCCGGATGCAGGTCACCGTGGCCCCCCCTCTGCCCCCTTTCCAATGGGCTCACCACTCATAGGAGGGGGCACAGAGGTTGGGTGCAGTGTGAGCTGGGCGGCAGTTGCAGATCTTCAGTTGCAGAAGCTAGCTCTTGCGGCGTGAAAGGTCACCTTGCTGCAGGGGAAGGATCCTGAGCTGGTGTGCAATGTGGAAAAGTTCTGGTTAGATATAGTCGGGCTCTGGAACCAGTCTTTTCAAAAGGGGCTGGACTCTCTTCCACATTTTGGCGTTGCACGCAGTGAGAGGAGAAGAGGCTGGGGTGGCAATCCTGGGTTCTACGTTGGAGTTTAACCCAGTGGACGAGAGTGTAGCTTCCTCTGCCTTTGAGTGGGGGGAAGGGTCCTGATGGGTGTTTGTTCTTACTTACCAGACAACAGCTCAGAATACCCACCCTTTTTGGATTCTTTCAAAGGGGTACTGGAGAGTGCTCTCTCAGGAGATTCCCTTGTTCTGCTGGGTGACTTCAATGCTCACATTGACAACGACTGTGAAACCTGCAGGCGTGATTGGGAGGAACGGCTGCCCGGATCTGAACCCAAATGGTGTTTTTTTGGGGGGTTTTTTTTCACAGATTGTTCATAACAAACACCATGTTCAAACATAAAGGTGTCCACATGTACATTTGGCACCAGGACACCCGAGGCCGCAGTTCCCTGTGGGTGGATGACATCAGCCCAGAGTTCCTTAAGGCTCTGGAGGCTGTGAGGTTGTCTTGGTTGACAAGACTCTGCAACATTGCGTGGACATCGGGGGCGGTACCTCTGCACTGGCAGACCGGGGTGGTGGTTCCTCTTTTTAAAAAGGGGAAACAGAAGGTGTGTTTCAACTATTGAGGGATCACATTAATCAGCCTTCCTGGTAAGGTCTATTCAGGTGTACCGGGGATGAGGCTACACCGAATCCTTGAACCTCAAATCCAGTGTGGTCCTTGTCGCGGAACTATTGACCAGCTCTTTACTAGCGACAGGGTCCTTGAGAGTGCATGGGAGTTTGCCCAACCAGTCGACATGTACTTTGTGGACTTGGAGAAGGCATTCGACCATCTTCCTCGGGAAGTCCTGTGGAGTGTGCTCAGAGAGTATGGGGTATCGGACTGTCTGATTGTGGCGGTCACCTCACTGTTTGATCAGTGTCAGAGCTTGGTTATTTCAGTGATGTTGGACGACACCAGGGCTGTCTTTTGTCACCGATTCTGTTATCAACTTTTATGAACAGAAATTCTAGGCGCAGTTAGAGGGCTGAGGGGATCCGGTTTGTTGGCTGCAGGATAAGTTCACTTCTTTTTGCAAATGATGTGGTACTGATGGCTTCATCTGGCCAGGATATTCAGCTTTCACTGGATCGGTTCGCAGCCGAGTGTGAAGCGACTGCGAGGAGAGTCAGCACCTCCAACTTCCAGTCCATGGTTCTCACCTGGAAAAGGGCGGAGTACCATTTACGAGATCTTGCCACAAGTGGAGGCGTTAATTTCTCAAACCTCGGAGTCTTGTTCACGAGTAAGTAAAAGTGGATTGTGAGATCGACAGGCGGCTCGGTGTGGTGTCTGCACTAATGCGGACACTGTATTGATCTATTGTGGTAAAAAAAAGGAGCTGAGCCGGAAGGCAAAGCTCTCAATTTATCGGTTGATCTACGTCCCCTATTCTCACCTTTGGTCATGAGTTTTGGGTTATGACCGAAAGGACAAGATCACGGGTACAAGCGGCTGAAATTAGTTTTGTCCGTCGTGTGGCGGGGCTCTCCCTTAGAGGTCGTGCGAAAAGCTACGTCATTAGGGAGAAGCTCCAAGTATAGCCGCTGTTCCTCCAACATCGAGAGGAGTCGGATGAGGTGGTTCGGGCATCTGGTCAAGATGCCCCCCGGACGCCTACTGAGGGAGGTTTTTAGGGCATGTCCGACCGGTAGGAGGCCACGGGGAAGACCCAAGACACGTTGGGGAGGGGGCGGGGCAGACAAAGTGGTTGGGAGAGGGAAGTCTGAGCTTCTCTGCATAGGCTGCTGCCCCTACGACCTGACCTCGGATAAGCGGAAGAAGATGGATGGATGGAGATTGTAAGTCCATATACTGTAGTACCTTCCTCTTAATATGTTCCAGCATGTGTTCATGTCCCTGGAGAAAGTACAGGTGCTGAAACTCTGTATCGTCCCTCTCAGGCTTCACCAGCCCGCTTTGCTCAATATTCACCACTTTTCGGAAGCCGTCTGGAAAAAGCAAAGTAGAAAACATATTAGGAAGAGGAGAGCAGAAGAAAATATGAAGGAAAAGAAGAGAATACTCACACATGTTGAGCTGTCGGACAAAGCTTGCCATGTTATTGTGTTTGAAGTACTTTGGCAAAACTTCCTTGGCAAAGCGACCCTGGTCAAACACATGGAAACTGGTCCCAGTCTGAAATAGACACATTTACTTTTTAAATCGCTTTTCTGGAAACCTGTCCTCATTAGGGCCATAGGTGAGCTTCAGCCAAACCTAACTGACTTTAGAAAAGAGACTGGGTGGTGGGGGTCTGGGGGGGTTTAATCAAGGGGGCACTTATTGACAAATACCCAATCACATTGATACCTAATGATAATCTAGAGTCTTCAATTAACCTAAAACGCATTTGTTTGGGAATATGACCGGAGAATACTCACCAGTTAATGGTGTACAAGCTTTTAAATCATATCTAGACATCTTGTCACACATTATGTTCCATTATTCTACCTATTTATAGCCTAAATCAGTGGTTCTCAAATGGGGGGTACCTGAATGTATGCCAAGGGGTACGTGAGATTTTTTAAAAATATTCTAAAAATAGCAATAATTCAAAAATCCTTTATGAATATATTTATTGAATAATATTTCAACAAAATATGAATGTAAGTTCAAAAACTGTGAAAAAAAATACAACGATGCAATATTCAGTGTTGACAGTTAAGTTGATGAATCCAGATGGATCTCTATTACAATCCCCAAAGAGGGCACTTTAAGTTGATGATTACTTCTATGTGTAGAAATCTTTATCTATAATTGAATTTATTTTTCAACAAGATTTTAGTTATTTTTATATATTTTTTTCAAAATAGTTCAAGAAAGACCACTACAAATGAGCAATATTTTTGCACTGTTATACAGTTTAATAAATCAGAAACTGATGACATAGTGCTGTATTTTACTTATTTATCTCTTTTTTTTCAACCAAAAATGCTTAGCTCTGATTAGGGGGTACTTGAATTAAGAACATGTCCACAGGGGGTACATCACTGAAAAAATGTTGAGAACCACTGGCCTAAATGACTGCTAAAGAGGTACAGTACTGCCAATCGTGATACGATTTAATGTAATTAATGATTGGAAAAGAGCCTGTGTGATGTAGTTATTCACAGAAAAGCAGTCCCTGAGATGCGAACAACATTTTGCATATGGCTGCATGCAGGGCCATCAAAGTGGATTGGTAAGTGGGACTCTAGTAATAAACAATACATTTAAAAATTAAGGTTGTCTAACATAATGATAATCCTATGAGTGTCAGCTAACTACTACTTCACATTCTAAAATAAAGAAACTTGGGAGATTTATAAACTTATTTAAGTGAAAATTTACAGGTTAGCGGTATTATTGTTGCCACCATATATTGAATTTGTTTTGAACAAAACCAAACAATTTAGGGGTTTTTATCTAGATATGTTTGAGATGTAACCCAAATGGTTTGGCCCACTGTCTTTATCCCATTTTGCACGGGAACGCGGACCCTGGTTGTTTGCATGAAAAGTAGTGTGCTGACCACCGAGCTAAAAGCCTGAGCTGGCTAACTGCATGATTTACTAACGTACACACCGCCTGGCCCCTGATACACTCACCCCCTGGGCCTCACGGCAACACTGTAACCCGGGTGGTTCAGCCCCCTGCCTTTATCCCATTCTGCACAGGGACGCGAACCACACTGTCTGACCCCCAATATACCGGTATTCCATAATGCCCTACTTAAAAAGTCAAAGAGTTAATTAAGATTTTTACACTTTTTAAAAAGCTTGTTTCAACCAAATCCATGCAATAATTAGTTTTTTAGTGAATGTAAATATTAAGGGTGTCCCAAAAAAAGAAATCTAATTTTCAATTAATCGATCCTTATTTCTGACTAATCTTAATCCATAAAAAAAAAAAGAAATTGTTTCACAAAAAATGGTGTACGTATATACGTGTATATATATATATATATATATATATATATATATATATATATATATATATATAAGGGGTGTGGGAAAAAATCAATTTGAATACGGATCACGATTCTTACGTTGTGCGGTTCAGAATCGATTCTCTTTTTTTTTTTTTATCAATACCATAACAATGCAATCCAATTCCAAAACCAAACCTGACCCAGCAACACCCGGAACTGCAATAAACAGAGCAATTGAGAGGAGACACAAACACGACATAAAACAAACCAAAAGTAGTGAAACAAAAATGAATATTATCAACAACAGTATCAATATTAGGTATAATTTCAGCATAGCAGTGATTAAAAATCCCTCATTGACATTATCATTAGACATTTATAAAAATAAAGAAAAAAGAATAGTGTCACAGTGGCTTACACTTGCATATATATATATATATATATATATATATATATATATATATATATATATATATATGTGACCCCGAAAGGGAATAAGCGGTAGAAAATGGATGGATGTATATATATATATATATATATACATACATACACACACACACACATATATATATATATATATATATATATATAAAATAAATAAATGGGTAAATGGGTCGTACTTGTATAGTGCTTTTCTACCTTCAAGGTACTCAAAGCGCTCTGACACTACTTCCACATTTACCCATTCAAACACACATTCACACACTGATGGAGGGAGCTGCCATGCAAGGCGCTAACCAGCACCCATCAGGAGCAAGGGTGAAGTGTCTTGCTCAGGACACAACGGACCTGACGTACTAGGTTGGGATTGAACCAAGGACCCTCGGGTTGCGCACGGCCACTCTACCACTGCGCCACGCCGTCCCTAATATATACATACACATATATATATATATATATATATATATATACATAAACACATATATATGTGTGTATATATGTGGAAACCATTGTTATTAAAAAAGTGTTGATTTTGAATTGAGAATCGTTTTGAATCGAGAATCGCTTCTGAATCGAATCATCACCCCCAAGAATCAAATCAAATCAGAATTGTGAGGTGCTCAACAATTCACATCTCTAGTAAACATACAACATGTTAAGGTAACGTGGCGTCAGTTCCTGGCCCTGCACTCTTTAGTACCTATATGCTGCCGCTAGGTGACATCATACGCAAATACGGTGTTAGCTTTCACTGTTATGCTGATGACACCCAACTCTACATGCCCTTAAAGCTGACCAACACGCCAGATTGTAGTCACCTGGAGGCGTGTCTTAATGAAATTAAACAATGGATGTCCAGCAATTTTTTGCATTTTGACGGGAAAAAAACGGAAATCTTCATTATCAGTCCTCCTATTTAATAATACCACCTTAAGATTTGACAAAACAAATATACAATGCGACTCCGTAAAGAATTTCGGTATTATCTCCGACCCAACTCTCTTGTTTGAGTCACACATTAAGAGTGTTACTAAAGCGGCCTTCTTTCATCTCCGTAATATCACTAAAATGTGTTCTATTTTGTCCACCAGCGACGCTGAGATCATTATTCATGCGTCTGTTACGTCTCGTCTCGATTACTCTAACCTATTATGTTCGGGTCTCCCTCTGTCTGGCATTAAACGGTTACAGTTGGTACAAAATGCGGCTGCTAGACTTTTGACAAGAACAAGAAAGTTTGATCATATCACACCTGTACTGGCTCACCTGCACTGGCTTCCTGTGCACTTAAGATGTGACTTTAAGGTTTTACCACTTACGTATAAAATACTACATGGTCTAGCTCAGTGGTTCTTAACCTGGGTTCGATCGAACCCTAGGGGTTCGGTGAGTCGGCCTCAGGGGTTCGGCGGAGGTCAAAACACACCCGACTCATCATGTCAATACAAATTTCCCCCTATCGGCATATTACAGATACGGCAACAGCTGACTGATATACAGGTATGCAATTTGTTGTGAATTTATGTACTGTGTTGGTTTTGTTGTTTGAAGAAGGTGCTGTTCCTGCACGGTTAATTTTGTGCACCAGTACAAAACAACAACATGGTAACACTTTAGTATGGGGAACATATTCACCATTAATTAGTTGCTCATTAACATAAAAAATAGTAACGTATTGGCTCTTGACTAGTCATTATTAAGTACTTATTAATGCTTTATTCAGCATGGCTTTATTATAACCCTAACCCTCTAACCCTGACCCTAACCCTAACCAAATAACTCTGAATTAAGTCTAGTTATACATTCAATATGTTCCCCTCGTGTCCAAATAACTCTAAATTAAGTCTTTATTACTTAGAATATGTTCCCCTAGTGTGCAAATAACTCTAAAATAAGTCTTTGTTACTTAGAATATGTTCCCCATACTAAAATGTTACCAAAAACATATAACTTTGTCTTGAATTTGAAAAAAAAAAAAAAACATTTTCTTTTTCACTAAAGAAGGGTTCAGTGAATTCACATATGAAACTGGTGGTTCTCCAACAAGGTTAAGAACCACTGGTCTAGCTCTATCCTACCTTACTGATTGTATTGTACCATATGTCCCGGCAAGAAATCTGCCTTTTAAGAACTCCAGCTTATTAGTGATTCCCACAGCCCAAAATAAATATTCCGGCAACAGAGCGTTTTCTATTCAGCCTCCAGTACTCTGGAATGCCCTTTTGGAAAACAATTAAAGACGCTAACTTAGTAGAAACATTTAAGTCCCATCTTAAAACTCATTTGAAGCCTTTCAATAGACCCCTTTTTAGACCAGTTGATCAGCCGTCTCTCTTTTCTTCTCTGCCCCTCTTTCCTGCATGGAGAGGTTATCAGGTGACCATGAATCAACTTCAACGGAGGAGAGACTAGCTGTTCCAAGTCGGGACCGGGATGGACCACTGTTTTATGCATCAGTCGGTGACATCTATGCATTGCTGACGTGTCTACATGCAAAAGGATCCCTTGCTCGCCACACTATGGACGGGAGACATGGATTGGTACATGCATATTTTTACATACCTAACATTGCATGTGATCAAGTACTATTATTTTGACAGGGACTATAGAGTCCTTTCTTGTGTTTCTTTATCTCAAGATTGATTTCTTGTTTTTATTTTTTTTTCTCTATTTGACATGTACAAAGTGAATGTAGCAAGGGTCGGCATAATACGCTTTTTGCCTCAGCCTATACCTTATTTATGTGCTATGCACTTGAAGTGTACTGTTTACATAAACTGACGACCAAATAAAAAACAATGTATTGAAAAAAATGTACTCTTACATTATTAACCGTATCCACTCGGCATCCATTGCACCGGTCACCCAAAGGGGGCCCCCCACATCATCGGTCCATTCCAAGGTTTCAAGTTGTTCCCATTGGGTTGAGTTTTTTCTTGCCCTGATGTGGGATCTAAGCCGAGGATATTGTTGTGGCTTGTGAGGCCCTTTGAGACATTTGTAAGTAAGGGCTATATAAGTGAATTTTGATTGATTGATTGAATTTTGTTTGGATGGGCAAGGCCGCCATAATGCATGGGTTTACGGGCATTTTGACGGTGGAATGCAATAATTGGTGTTCATAGCTGTCAATCACAAACAACTCAGGTTTGTCTGGCAATCGTATACTCTCTCTCTCTCTCTCTCTCTCTCTCTTGGCTTGAGTTGTTTTTTCCAACTGCTCCGAGCAGGGCTCAAACCCACATCGCCATCGCGAGAGACCTTTATTCACACTCGCATAGATGTGTATGCGCCTGTCGCGAAGGAGATGTATTCATTAACAATTAAAAAAAATTGGTGATATTTTTGCATTGTTTCTGTTCTGTTGAGTGAAATCATGATTTATCTTTTCTAACTGTTTTCGGGTGGGGGGTGTTGAGTTGTTGAGGTTTTCCCAGGGGCCCCCGCTTAAGATCAGTCGGCCCTGTGTATGGGGAGCGACATTGGGTTAGTCGTAGAATGGGGGACCTTTTATGGGTCTTGTGTAAGACAAATTAAGGAGGAACACAAGAATAAATATCAGAGTTGCTATGAGTAAAACCTTACATGAGATACTCACGTTTGTCCCTGGCTTACCAACACATTTTTAAAGCTACTCACAGCACTCCAGCAGATGAGGTGGTTGGTATCTGGATCCTCCACCAGAGTCCACAGTTTGGTGAGAAAGGCTGGAACGTTGCTGGTGTAGCTGCCATCTACACCCATGGCACCCGGAGACTCCTGCATGCTGACAGCCGGTCCACTGTCACCCTCTACAATGGGAAACCAGTTGTTTGGAGTAAGGAACGTCTGTAAATATTTCTTCGTGACAACTTTCCACACTAGTCCATGTTGGAGAAATCCACTTGTGACAATCCGTTACTGATATTCCCAAGTTTGCCTCAGTCTGTTGGATTCCATCCCTGTGAAGCACGGGCCAGCCTTTTCTCTGATGACCTCCAATTGTCTTGACCGGCCTGTCAAATATGCTGTTAATCTCTCTTTAGATATCTGTCATTTCTAGTTCCTCTCTTTACATTTGCTCCCTTCTTTCAGAACTCTTTGTCACAGCAGTCATCATGTGAATGTCATCACGGAAGGTCCTTGTCAGCACACACAGCATTCAAGCCCACCCCAACACACACACACACACACACACACACACACACACACACACACACACACACACACATCCCCTGGCCTCCAACTGACAATATAGAGAGCGCTCTGTAAAACAATGCAGCTCACATACAAAAGCTTAGATAGAGCACTAAGTTCCAGTCAGCTGAAAGGTTCACCTAATATTAGTGCAACAGTATTTCAGCAGTAGTGTGCCGTCAGTACCAGCAAGGCCTTCTCTGCTGGGTTAACATAACCAGAAATCATGATCAGAATTAAAGACAAAATAATGTTTTAATTTACTTTCCCTAAATACATAATAGAATAATTGCCCTTGTGGATCATTAAAGTTTGTCTAAGACTATCTAAAAGTATTCATATTCTCTTCACGTCATAGTATGCTCCTTCCAGTGATGTTGTTTTTAGTTTTAGTTTGTACAGTGGGGCAAAAAAGTATTTAGTCAGCCACCGATTGTGCAAGTTCTCCCACTTAAAATGATGACAGAGGTCTGTAATTTTCATCATAGGTACACTTCAACTGTGAGAGACAGAATGTGAAAAAAAACATCCAGAAATTCACATTGTAGGAATTTTAAAGTATTTATTTGTAAATTATGGTGGAAAATAAGTATTTGGTCAAACATTCAAAGCTCTCAGTGATGGAAGGAGGTTTTGGCTCAAAATCTCACGATACGTGGCCCCATTCATTCTTTCCTTAACACGGATCAATCGTCCTGTCCCCTTTGCAGAAAAACAGCCCCAAAGCATGATGTTTTCACCCCCATGCTTCACAGTAGGTCTGGTGTTCTTGGGATGCAACTCAGTATTCTTCTTCCTCTAAACACGACGAGTTGAGTTTATACCAAAAAGTTCTATTTTGGTTTCATCTGACCACATGACATTCTCCCAATCCTCTGCTGTATCATCCATGTATCCATTTTGGTATAAACTCAACTCGTCGTGTTTGGAGGAAGATGAATACTAGGGATGGCGTGGCGCAGTGGAAGAGTGGCCGCGCGCAACCCAAGGGTCGCTGGTTCAATCCCCACCTAGTACCAACTTTGTCATGTCTGTTGTGTCCTGAGCAAGACACTTCACCCTTGCTCCTGATGGGTGCTGGTTAGCGCCTTGCATGGCAGCTCCCTCCATCAGTGTGTGAATGTGTTTGTGAATGGGTAAATGTGGAAGTAGTGTCAAAGCGCTTTGAGTACCTTGAAGGTAGAAAAGCGCTATACAAGTACAACCCATTTATTATTTATTTACTGAGTTACATCCCAAGAACACCAAACCTACTGTGAAGCATGGGGGTGGAAACATTATGCTTTGGGGCTGTTTTTCTGCTAAGGGGACAGGACGATTGATCCGTGTTAAGGAAAGAATGAATGGGGCCATGTATCGTGAGATTTTGATCCAAAACCTCCTTCCATCAGTGAGAGCTTTGAATGGTTGACGAAATACTTATTTTCCAACATAATTTACAAATAAATTCATAAAAATTCCTACAATGTGAATTCCTGGATTTTTTTTCACATTCCGTCTCTCACAGTTGAAGTGTACCTATGATGACAATTACAGATCTCTGTCATCATTTTAAGTGGGAGAATTTGCACAATCGGTGGCTGACTAAATACTTTTTTGCCCCACTGTATCCAATTAGAATTCAGCTAGCTTATGTTGCCCTGCTTTACGAAATTTGCTAGAGGCCTTCAGAATCCACAATGCGGGCGTTCGTGCACTGTAAGTGACCGGGGACATATAGTTGATAGATGATTGCAATAGCCAATCAGATCACAAGTAAGGCCTTTTAGATGGCCTCACATTGAACGTGACTTTTACGCGTCCTGTGATTGATTACTCGTTGGCGGATGAATTTTGAGAACACATAAAATTGAGAGACAGTTGCCAAACAGATCACAAGTTGTTGACAGTAGTCTATCTAGGTAGCCTGATGTTAACGAGACTGTGATTGGATACTCACTTGTCATTCCAAAGTGAGTATCCAATCACGAGTTTCAATTTAGCAGGAAGCGGGAAGTGTTGTGCCATAGCCAAGAGAAGGAGAACAAAACGTTGATGAGGTGACAGATATATATTTGCAAGGCCATTTTCAAGAAGGATTTTTAAAGAGAAACTACACGTTGCGAAAAGATGTTGGCCAACACAAGAAGCTAGCTCAGCTGTTCTGTCGATGAAATGCTCGCCATTTCGACTCGAATAAGCTGACGACGAGAGTTACCGCTGGCTTATACAGCGTCGAATAGGTCCGGCTAATTGTGAGTTTAAATATTTTATTTTTTCACTTTTGGGATAGGCTCCAGCACCCACATGACCCCGAACGGGACAAGCGGTACAAAATGGATGGGTGGACTTTTAATATGTTTTTTGCAATTTTAATTTTGACAGTACCACATAAGATGTGTTTAATCGGTAATGCGTTTTAAGTGATTTTGAAATTCGCCAGAAAATAACCCGTTTTGTACACTTTTTATGTGATTCAATCCACAGTAGGGCGTAAATGTGTTCCTGTATAATATTTCTCCAGCAATGGTCATGTGGTGACATAAATTATGGCATTGTGAGAGGTAATAATTTAAGTCGCTAGCATGGTGGAACAGGGGTTAGTCCATGTGCCTCACAATATGAAGGTCCTGAGTTCAATTTCTGTGTGGAGTTTGCATGTTCTCCCCGTGACTGCGTGGGTTCCCTCCGGGTACTCCGGCTTCCTCCCACCTCCAAATAAATGCACCTGGGGATAGGTTGATTGGCAAAACTAAATTGGCTCTAGTGTGTGAATGTGAGTGTGAATGTTGTCTGTCTATCTGTGCTGGCCCTGCGATGAGGCGGCGACTTGTCCTTGGTGTACGCCGCCTTCCGCCCGACTGCAGCTGCAATATGCTCTAGCCCCCCGCCCCCCATGTTGAACAACTTGTGAAAGATGTATGTTTACACACACTTTTTATGGGTTGAGGTAATGTTACTGAGGTAGAGTGATGAGAAAACTACTTGCAACATGTAGTAACTAATAGTTAACTACAGTTACTTTTGATTAAATGTAGCAAAGCAACAGCTGAAGTGATCCCCAGAAAGTTGTAGTAGCAGACTACACCGAAAGCTACACGGCAAAAGTAGCTTGCTACATCAGTATTACACACTATTACACACACACACACATGTATGTATGTATATATATATATATATACACACACACACACAAAAGGCAGTTAAACAATATTGATAAAATAATAATAATGATATTTATGATAATGATAATAATAATACTTTAAAAAACACCCAAATATACACTCTATTGAAATGGGGACTTTTCAGCACAGGATAATTAATGTTTCAACAGAAATCACAGGGGCAAAAGGACTATAACCTGGCTAAAGGAAAACATGGAAAACATTTTCATTGGGGTTTTTTGATTGATTGATTGAAACTTTTATTAGTACGGTTGAGTACATATTCCGTACAATTGACCACTAAATGGTAACACCCGGATAAGTTTTTAAGTCGGGGTCCACGTAAATCAATTAATGGTACAAAAATATATTATCAGCACAATACAGTCATCACACAAGTTAATCAACATAGTATATATATTGAATTATTGACATTATTTAAAATCCGGGGGGTGGGATGTGGAGCTTTGGTTGATATCAGTACTTCAGTCATCAACAATTGCATCAACAGAGAAATGTGGACATTGAAACAGTGTAGGTCTTATTTAGTAGGATATGTACAGCCAGCAGAGAACATAGTGAGTTCACATAGCATAAGAACAAGTATATACATTAGAAATACTTTTGATTATTTACATTTGGTTATTTACAATCCGGGGAGATGGGATCTGAAGGGGGGAGGGTATTAGTAAATGGTTGAAGTTGCCTGGACGTGTTTTTTTTAGAGCGGTTTTGAAGGAGGGTAGAGATGCACTTACTTTTACACCTGTTGGGAGTGCATTCCACATAGATGTGGCATAGAAAGAGAATGAGTTAAGACTTTTGTTAGATCGGAATCTGGGTGTAACGTGGTTTGTGGAGCTCCCCCTGGTGTTGTAGTTATGGCGGTCATGTACGTTAAGAAAGTAGTTTGACATGTACTTCGGTATCAGAGAGGTGTAGCGAATTTTATAGACTAGGCTCAGTGCAAGTTGTTTTACTCTGTCCTCCACCCTAAGCCAGCCCACTTTGGAGAAGTGGGTTGGAGTGAGGTGTGATCTGGGGTGGAGGTCTAAAAGTAACCTGACTAGCTTGTTCTGGGATGTTTGGAGTCTAGACATGAGGGTTTTGGAGGTGCTGGGGTACCAGGTGGTGCAAGCGTAATCGAAAAAGGGTTGAATGAGAGTTCCCGCTAGAATCTTCAAAGTGCTTCTGAGGACCAGAGAGGAGATTCTGTAGAGGAATCTCGTTCTTTGGTTGACCTTTTTGATTACCCTGGTTGCCATTTTATCACAGGAAAGATTAGCCTCTAAAATGGAACCTAGGTAGGTGACCTCATCTTTCATGGTGATAACAATGTCACCCACTTTTATAGTGAAGTCACTGACTTTCTTAAGGTTGATGTGGGACCCAAATAGGATGGATTCCGTTTTACCTAAGTGTATGGATAGCTTGTTGTCAGCGAGCCAGGTGCAAATACTAAGGAGTTCAGCACTGAGGATTTGTTCCACCTGTGACTTTTCCTTGCCGGATACCAGCAAGGCCGAGTCATCCGCAAACAGGAACAATTCAGAGTCGCATGCTGATGGAATGTCATTTACGTATCTTAGGAACAGTAAAAGTCCTAGTATACTGCCTTGGGGGACTCCACAGCTTACTGAGAGGGGTGGGGGACATGGTGCCGTTCACCTCTACCACCTGTTTCCTCCCCTCTAATTAAGATTGCATCCAGCTCGATGAGGTTTTATCGAATCCGATTGCTCGGAGCTTATCCAACAGTAGCGGGATTAACAGTGTCAAAGGCCTTCTGAATGTCCAGCATGACCATGCCGCAGTATTTGCCCGCGTCCACCTAATGTTTGATGTGGTCGGTCAGATAGAAAAGGCATGTTTCAGTGGAGTGGTTAGTTCTGAAGCCGGATTGGAATTTGTACATTAGTTAATTAGTAGCAAGGTATCTATTGACCTGTTCATAAACTATGTTTTCCATTACTTTCTAAATGGAACTGAGAATAAAAAACAGGTCGGTAGTTACCAGGTTATAATTTGCTTCCTTTTTTGTAAAGGGGGGTTATACTCTTGCTATCTTGAAATCCTTGGGTACTTGGCCTTGTTTGGTTGAGAGGTTTTTCCTTGCCCGTATGTGGGCTCTGTACCAAGGATGTCGTTGTGGTTTGTGCAGCCCTTTGAGACACTTGTGATTTAGGGCTAAATAAATAAACATTGGCCCTGCGATGAGGTGGCGACTTGTCCAGGGTGTACACCGCCTTCCGCCCGATTGTAGCTGAGATAGACACCAGCGCCCCCAGGGACCCCAAAGGGAATAAGCGGTAGAAAATGGATGGGATGGACGGATAAATAAACATTGATTGATGGATTGATTGATTTGTCTCACAAACCAGACATGAACAAACTCCATCTTTACATGACCGGAAATCAATAAAAATGAACAAATGTTTGTGTCAAGATTGGAAACTTACAGTATCTAACTTTTATACTCGTTTGTAACAAAGCATCATGGATTTGAGAAATGAGCAGACAAAAATAAAGTTTCAAGAACTCATGTCAATGATCCACCACTTGTGTCTGTGACTGGTCGCAAAAACACTCTTTGGAGAAAACATTGTAGCAAATGTCCCATCCATCCATCCATTCATTTCTACCGCTTATTCCCTGTTGGGGTCGCAGGGGGCGCTGGCGCCTATCTCAGCTACAATCGGGCGGAAGGCTGGGTACAACCCGGACGAGTCGCCACCTCATCGCAGGGCCAACACAGATAGACAGACAACATTCACACTACAAACTACAATAAGCCAAAACTACTACATTCCTTCTTTTAAATCTTCTGCACCCAATAATTTCGTTGAGAAAATGTTGAGTTTGATAAGACAAAATACTTGAAATTGCCACAAATGCACCGATACCGACAGCTATGTTTATGTGTGACGTTTCATGTGTCAGGTTTGGCTAATGTTTTGCCCTAAACTTAGCTAATTGTGACTCATCATACATAACCCAACCTTCCAACAATTTTCTACCGCTTGTCCCCAATCCTAATGAAATTTCTCCCTGTCTATGGACGTTCTCATTCATCCAGTTCATTGTATTTTGTCAGTTTTTTTTAGTTTTTTTATAGCTGAATATCAAGAGTATGTGAACGTTCAGCTCTTACCTTGTTTACTTGAAATGAAATTGGCACCCGCCCACACGCCAGATGAGGGTAACTTTTGTGATTGGCGGATGAAACTGTCAATCTACATGCCACATTGACGGGTAGCCAATAAGCAACGTTCCCTCTAAAGTGCGCGCCTGCGCAATTGCGCATTGCTCACACGCCCTCTGCGCACGGCAAATCCATGCTGCGCCCAGTCAAATCCCATCTGAACTATAAACACAATAAACACAGATAACAATTTGTTCTGTATAATTTCGCAATGCAACTGTGAGTAACATGTGAAGGCAAGTGGGGAGAACAATATTCGTCAACACTGTTAAATTATTAAGTCTTTAGAGACGCTTTAAAGAGGGCAGGAATTCCATCCATTACAAAAAACTGTTTGTCGGCCGTAACCACAACAGAAACATAGAAAAAAAACAACAACTTCTATCTCGCAAAACTGGTCATTGTCTGCCGTACAAACCACGTTCAAACCAACTCTTTGCCATCTGTCATATCGACTGTCATCTCTTACTTGCTCCAACGCACGCAGTAGTCAAGGCACTTCGCCAGTGATGCATTTAAGGCCACACAAAAAGTCGGATAACTCCAATACCACACAGAGTGTCAATTCCAGATCGTTACACTATGACTTCCCAAACAGATGTGCTTTTTCTACTGTCATTTATTAAGAATGTACATTTTTTTATGAATATCAATCATGGAACGCTGTCACTAGACTAGAGGAATGCTAACAAAAAGATATATTAAGCGTAACTAAATGTGATCTCTGAAAGGTGTACAAATTATTTCCAAAGCTGGACCCTCACCTAGGCCTAAAATACTATAACACACAGCTCATGAAAAACAAGATTGTGTTTGTTTATTTAAGTGGGCCAATTCACTTATATTAGAAAAAATGTCCTGGAAAATGACTGCTGTCATTTGATTATTCAATTATTAAGTCAGCTTTGGGACAGGTGTGCTGCTGGTGTGGCCAAAGTGTGCACGTCTGAAATTGCTCACGTTTGCCGATGAATGCTCAGGGAGTTTTTGCGTATCCTCACACACATTAACAATTAGAGGGAACATTCAATCAATCAATGTTTATTTATATAGCCCTAAATCACAAATGTCTCAAAGGACTGCACAAACCACTACGACTACGACATCCTCGGAAGAACCCACATCAGGGCAAGGAAAACTCACACCCAGTGGGCAAGGAGAAATCACACCCAGTGGGATGCCAGTGACGATGATGACTATGAGAACATTGGAGAGGACCTCATATGTGGGCAACCCCCCCCCCCCCCCTAGGGGACCGAAAGCAATGGATGTCGCGCGGGTCTAACATGATACTGTGAAAGTTCAATCTATAGTGGCTCCAACACAGCCGCGAGAGTTCAGTTCAAAGCGGATCCAAGACAGCAGCGAGAGTCCCGTCCACAGGAAACCATCCCAAGCGGAGTCGGATCAGCATCGTAAAGATGTCCCCAACCGATACACAGGCGAGCGGTCCATCCTGGGTCCCGACGAGCGGTCCATCCTGGGTCCCGACTCTGGACAGCCAGTACTTCATCCATGGCCATCGGACCGGACCCCCTCCACAAGGGAGGGGGGGACAGAGGAGAAAAAGAAAAGAAGCGGCAGATCAACTGGTCTTAAAAAGGAGGTCTATTTAAAGGCTAGAGTATACAAATGAGTTTTAAGGTGAGAATTAAATGCTTGCCAATAAGACAACACAACACTGAACAAGTGTTGACCAATCAGGTAGCCTATGTGTGTTGTGTGTTCTAAGCAAGCACCCGTGCCATTTTCTTGGATTTTAAAACCAAAATGTGGCGGCATATCGCTGGCGTGAAGAGGACGGCTCAGGCTTTAACATGCCAACAAAAGGAGGACGAGGAGAACGATTTAAAAAAAGGACGTTTTAATACGAAGTGGAAAGTAAGCGGGGATGGCAAGGTTCGCGACTGCCTGGTCTACGACGTCACAACAGAAGGAATGTATTGTCAGGATTGCCGTATGTATGGCTCGGAGAAAGCGAAATCAAACCCATTTGTAATCGGGACAAAAAACTTAAAGTTAGAGGCAATTAAGGACCACGAGTCCTCAAAAAGCCACTTGCAAACGATCAACTGTAAAGTGGGGAAGACGGCTCCCCCAGAGCTGACAGCTGCGGTCAAGGCACTGACCTCAATGAAAACAGCGCAGTTGGAGAGGATGAAGCTCCTGTTTCGGAATGTACACGCAATACATGCTTTTCATGTGACGTCATTCATCCGGGTCACGAAGGGTCGTGCGACATTTTGAAAGGCAAACAATCGTCACGCAGGTAGCCAAAAGCACACAATATGGTAGTTTCGTGTTGGGTTAATGGGTGCACTAATCGCCGCCAAAGTTCAGTCAAACGTGGATTCTTTAGTATTCCTAAAATTCGTCGCCACGAAGGCGAACTAACCCAGAAAATAAGCGAAGATCGGCGAAGGGCATGGTTAGCAAGCATAAATAGGAAAGACGAGCCCTCCCAGTCATCGAAGATATGTTCAGATCATTTTGTTACAGATAAGCAAACGTTTTAGTCAATTTTCAATCAATCAATGTTTACTTATATAGCCCTAAATCACTAGTGTCTCAAAGGGCTGCACAAACCACTACGACATCCTCGGTAGGCCCACATAAGGGCAAGGAAAACTCACACCCAGTGGGACATCGGTGACAATAATGACTATGAGAACCTTGGAGAGGAGGAAAGCAATGGATGTCGAGCGGGTCTAACATGATACTGTGAACGTTTAATCCATAATGGATCCAACACAGTCGCGAGAGTCCAGTCCAAAGCGGATCCAACACAGCAGCGAGAGTCCCGTTCACAGCGGAGCCAGCAGGAAGCCATCCCAAGCGGAGGCGGATCAGCAGCGCAGAGATGTCCCCAGCCGATACACAGGCAAGCAGTACATGGCCACCGGATCGGACCGGACCCCCTCCACAAGGGAGAGTGGGACATAGAAGAAAAAGAAAAGAAACGGCAGATCAACTGGTCTAAAAAGGGAGTCTATTTAAAGGCTAGAGTATACAAATGAGTTTTAAGGTGAGACTTAAATGCTTCTACTGAGGTGGCATCTCGAACTGTTACCGGGAGGGCATTCCAGAGTACTGGAGCCCGAAATGAAAAAGCTCTATAGCCCACAGACTTTTTTTGGGCTTTGGGAATCACTAACAAGCCGGAGTCCTTTGAACGCAGATTTCTTGCCGGGACATATGGTACAATACAATCGGCAAGATAGGATGGAGCTAGACCGTGTAGTATTTTATACGTAAGTAGTAAAACCTTAAAGTCACATCTTAAGTGCACAGGAAGCCAATGCAGGTGAGCCAGTACAGGCGTAATGTGATCAAACTTTCTTGTTCTTGTCAAAAGTCTAGCAGCCGCATTTTGTACCAACTGTAATCTTTTAATGCTAGACATGGGGAGACCCGAAAATAATACGTTACAGTAATCGAGGAATTTTATTTTTCTCATATTCAAACTAATTCTACGGTATTATTTTTTTACAGGCCCAGAAAACGCAGGTTATGTCTAATATTCTGATTCAAACCCATTTGAGGACCGTTTAGATATGTACACCAGTAGTCAGTACACGATGCAGATTGACAAAATTGCAACAGTTGCTTGTGCTTTGACAAATGTGTGTGGATCTGTTGTGCCATTTAACTGAATGTAGCAGGCCAAAGCTACTCGGTCAACACTCAATATAGTCTTCACCATTTGTTTACTTTTTAACAAAGTTGTGTTTAGTCTTTGTTTTAGTAAGTCCCTGTTTAATACTTATTGATGAACATTTCTGGAAGTTAAACCATTGACTATCAAGTGAATAAATTTTCAAGAAACTAAATTCCAGACCTGAATTTTTTGTCGTCATGCTGTACACATCTTTCACCCAACCATTCACGAACTGGTTGTAAGCCTCGAGTGATTTGAAAGTCTTTAATTCTTCCATAGTATAAGCACTCTTGGAACAAACCAGATAATTTAGAATGTCTATGTATGTTATAGCAGGAAGGCTATAGTCATTTTAGTTTTACAAACTGCGCACAGATCGATACCGATAAGCTTCTGTCTTGCTGTCGTATCTTTGTCTCCTTTGTTTATCCAAACCATCTCTGTACCGCTTCTTTGGTGGTTTACTGGCCATTTGCGTTTGTTTTGTAAGATTACTGATACCGGTTTTGTGCAGTGGAATGAAGCGAAGCGAGTAAACAATGAAAGCTTGCCTCTAAAAATGGCAGCGCGCAAAGCATCATGGGATGGGGTAATCGACTGTGAGAACTATGTATAGGAAAGAAGATGAGACCCTTCTCTGACTACGTGTGGATGTGCGAGTAAGTACCAACCTGCTTTAACGTTAGTATATAACTAAAGTACAGCACAGTGACAGTAATATGGCTGCTCTGTTCTGTTATCGTTACAACTTAGCAGCCCGTTTGTGTGTGTGTGTGTGTGTGTGTGTGTGTGTGTGTGTGTGTGTGTGTGTGTGTGTGTGTGTGTGTGTGTGTGTGTGTGTGTGTGTGTGTGTGTGTGTGTGTGTGTGTGTACATACGGTATAGTGTATTAGTGGTACGTGTGTATTCTGTACAAATTCAAAAACCATTCTTATGCATTTAATGAGTCGTTCACCTTTATTTTAGGCACAGAAAATGTTGGCTGGTAAAAAACCACTGTGGCAGGTGGATTTCAAAATCCACCTGCCACAGTGGCTGGTGGCCAAAAAAGTTAACTTCAGGCCCTGGTGGAGAGTGTTTTGCATTTTACTCATCATGCCTTTCAATATGGGTGTAATTTTTAATATTTTATGGTGATGGGATGTTTTTTTTTTAATACAATATCCACAAAGTTCATTGAGCAGTTCATTATGTGTGACCATGTGTGTTGACTTTATGTGCTGGTTGATTTTTTTTTTTTCCTGCACCATGTCTAGGAAAGGTTGTTTGGATTGGATCATAAAATATAATACGGAGCTTCTGACATCAAGAATATAAACTTCATGGTCACTGACCTTAGTTTTCTTAAATTACTCATAAGATGGCGACAAATTGGCAACTATCAAACCAGTGAAGTTGGCACGTTGTGTAATTCGTAAAACAGAATACAATGACTTGCAAATCCTTTTCAATTTTGTATTAAATTGAATAGACTGCAAAGACAAGATATTTAATGTTAAAACTAAGAAACTTAATTTATTTTTGCAAATAATCATTAACTTAGAATTTAATGGCAGCAACACATTGTAAAAAAAAAGTTGTCACAGGGGCATTTTTATCACTGTGTTACATGGCCTTTCCTTTTAAAAACACTTAGTAAATGTTTGGGAACTGAGGAGACCCATTTTTTAAGCTTTTCAGGTGGAATTCTTTCCCATACTTGCTTGATATACAGCTTAAGTTGTTCAACAGTTCGGGGTCTCTGTTGTCGTATTTTAGGCTTCATATTGTGCCACACATTTTCAATGGGAGATAGGTCTGGACTACAGGCGGGCCAGTCTAGTACCCGCACTTTTTTACTATTAAGCCCCGCTGTTGTAACACGTGGCTTGGCATTGTCTTGCTGAAATAAGCAGGGGCGTCTATGATAACGTTGTACGGATGGCAACATAAGTTGCTCCAAAACCTGTATGGACACAACGTCCACAGTTTCCAAGAACAATTTTAAATGTGGACTCTTCAGACCACAGAACACTTTTCCACTTTGCATCAGTCCATCTTAGATGAGTTTGGGCTCTAGCAAAGCCAGCAGTGTTTCTGGGTGTTGTTAATAAATGGCTTTCGCTTTGCATTGTAGAGTTTTAACATGCACTTACAGATGTAGCGACGAACTGTAGTTACAAACAGTGTTTTTTTGAAGTGTTCCTGGTGGTGATATCTTTTACACACTGATGTCGCTTTTTGATGCAGTACCCACTGATGGATTGAAGGTCTGTAATATAACCGTTGACATGCAGTGATTTTTCCAGATTCTCTGAACCTTTTGATGATATTACAGACCGTAGATGGTGAAATCCCTAAATTCCTTGCAATAGCTCGTTGAGAAATGTTGGTTTTAAACGGTTCCACAATTTACTCACGCATTTGTTCACAAAGTGGTGACCCTCGCCCCATCCTTGTTGACTGAGCATTTCATGGAATCTGCTTTTTTGCCCAATCATGACACCATCCATCCATCCATCCTGTTCCCAATTAGCCTGTTCAACTCTGGGATGTTCCAAATAAGTGTTTAATGAGCATTCCTCAACTTTCTCAGTCTTTTTTGCCACTTGTGCCAGCTTTTTTGAAACATGTTTTAGGCATCAAATTCCAAATGAGGTAATCTTTACGAATAAGAACAACGTTTTCCAGTTCTAACATTAAGTATCTTGTCCTTGCGATATATTCAATTGAACATAGGTTGAACAGAATTTGCAAATAATTGTATTTACTTTTTACACACTGTGCCAACTTCACTGGTTTTGGGGTTTGTAAATTTAATACAAAAACAACCTGCCAGGCCAGGTTGCTTATTGAAATTAAAGTTGTGCCGTTGTCTCACGGGCCAAATTGAAGATGCCTGTGGGCCGTGGTTTGGACACCCTTGGACTAAACTCTCCTCTTCCCAGCTCTGTGTGTTTGCTGTTGTCCAGTCAAAGATATGCTCCAGTAATTGTTACGCAGTGTTGGCTTTTCATTGCACTTCATGGACTCATAAGAAAATGGGAAAATGTTCTCATGTTTTATCATTTTTAATGACAAAAAGAAAGGTTAACATGGGAACCTTTCAGTATGTAACTGTAACGACCAGAAATAACAGCCTTCATAAATACATAGAGCACGTTGACTCTGCTCTGTGTACTTTAGAAGGCTTGTTATGTGAGCACAGAGTTCATGCTCACCAAACAAAAGAGGCCTGTTGTAACCTGTGAAATTGTTATCACTATAAGTGCGTGCTGATGCATCTGCACCTTTGGCCTATTACTTCCCTCTTCAGAAAACACTTAATTATTCCTTTACAACACAATAGTCTGCAACGCCCTGACAGCAGAAGAAAAGGAGTGTGAGAGTGGAGAGGTATGTCTTATTTGTATAAAGGTTCCATTTTCTTTGGCATTACCTGACATATAATAACACGTCCATAACAAAATCAAGCATCACAGTGAGTCAGATGTAAGCTACAAGTTGAAAAAAGAAATAAACATGGAGTCTAGTTGCAGAATATTTGTTTACAGTTCCATCTTTGAATGCATTCCAGTGCATCTGTATGTACACAGTATGACTGTATGTCTGCAGCAGATATAAAGATGTGTGTGTGTGTGTGTGTGTGTGTATGTGTGTGTGTGTGTGTGTGTGTGTGTGTGTGTGTGTGTGTGTGTGTGTGTGTGTGTGTGTGTGTGTGTGTGAAGCTAAAAAAAACCTTAATGGCGGAGTGGGCGGATGATGGTTGCAAAGAAGCTCCACAACGGTCACAAAGGCGGAAGAAGGCTGCAGCAAAGATGGGCCTCCAATTGTCTTGGTCTACATGCCATTGGACCCTGGCCTTCTCTTTGCCAAGGACAGTGTGGTGGCTGTCTGTGCACCAGACTCCCCACTTTACGCACAGGCTTTCTCCTGAAGACAATCCCACCAACAGGGGTACAATCATACTCGTTTCGAGTGATCGCCGACGAAGCTAAAAAAACGAAAGTGGAAATTGCAGAGCAAATTTGTCTTTGAAGGGAGCTGGAGCTTTTAGAGTTGTTCCTTTCAAAGAACCGCTCAAAAGACTGGCTCGTTGTTATAGTTCTTTTTATTTTACTGCTTTTTTTAAATGAACAAAAACAATCAAAATTGCAGTAGTATCAAAATGTAGATCAGATTGATTTAAATTTAAACAAATAGTATTGCTTTCGTAGGAATTGTTCTGAAATATTAATTATAATTGTATTTTTGTTGTGTTTTCATCGCAAACATTCAAGATGGTGCCATCATCCCATGCTTTGACAAAGACATCATTTAGAATTTTGCTATACTTGAAAAAAAACAACATTGTTGTCACAAGACCGTTTGAACAAATACGGACAAAAGTACACAAATAAGTTGAGTCTAAATGTATATATATATATATATATATATATATACATATATATGTCCTGATCCACGTCTTGGATCATGGCATATTCTGGTTTTGGTTCTGTTTATCACATTCTGTCTAGTATTTGTCCTCCTCAGTTCTTTGTGGCACTTCCTGGTTTTGTTTCCGTTGTCATAGTTACCCAATTAGTGTCACCTGTCTCTGCTTTGATCACGCGCACCTGCCCTTGATTATTTATCTCCCTACATATGCCCGCCCCTGTTTGACATTCAGTCTTGGACTCTTGTTTGCTTCAACAAGTCACGTTAAGTATTTTGTTCTATGTCTTACCATGTGCTAAGTTCCGCCTTATATTTTTGTACTTTTTGTCTCCAGCTAAGTTTAGCATTAGCTTCCCGTGCTTAGGCACGCGCTTTATTTTTCCATTTTTGTGTCAGTGTTCTTTTGTTTTATTATATTAAAAACAAGTCTTACCTGCAATCCTGCTGACTGGTCGTTGTGCATCCATGAAGTGGCAACTCCGCGCAACAAGTGCGCCGAACGCGTGACAATATATATATATATATATATATATATATATATATATATATATATATATATATATATATATATATAAGTGTAAATGAAATTAGAATAAAAACTAGAGCATGATTACAATTTTTTTTTTAATACAAAACTGTACTACCCTAACTAGGGCTTGACCTACTTCAGAACAAATAACCCAAAAAGTGAATCCTAATTAAAGAATAAAAAAAATGAGATAATAAAAGTGATTTCCAATGTTGCTATGTTTTATTTGATGCTGATTAAAAATGTTTTAGTCCACGTGCCGATCCGGTAATGTTGTATCTGCATTTGCATAAAAAAGAGATTCCCAAGTGAACTAAAAGTTACTAAAGTTTCTAAAACAGCCTTCTTTCATCTTTTGTTATGTTGTACTGGGGAAGGAGACGGCACAGCAACGGGATGTCAAGTTCAACAGATTTATTGAATACTTGATGATTACGTGGAGTGTGTATGCTACTATGTGTCTGCATGAATGACTATGTGTGGAATTACCATATGTGAATACCGTGGCTTCACAGTGGCAGAGGGGTTAGTGCGTCTGCCTCACAATACGAAGGTCCTGCAGTCCTGGGTTCAAATCCAAGCTCGGGATCTTTCTGTGTGGAGTTTGCATGTTCTCCCCGTGAATGCGTGGGTTCCCTCCGGGTACTCCGGCTTCCTCCCCCTTCCAAAGACATGCACCTGGGGATAGGTTGATTGGCAACACTAAATTGGCCCTAGTGTGTGAATGTGAATGTGAGTGTGAATGTTGTCTGTCTATCTGTGTTGGCCCTGCGATGAGGTGGCGACTTGTCCAGGGTGTACGCCGCCTTCCGTCCGATTGTAGCTGAGATATGCTCGAGCGCCCCCCGCGAGCCCAAAAGGGAATAAGCGGTAGAAAATGGATGGATGGATGGAATACCGTGAGGTTTGTTGAGGTGCGAGTTGGATGTTTCAGCGTCCAAATCCGAGGGGGGAGAAGCCAGGCAAAGTCCAAGGTCCAAGCAGGGGTCAAAGGCAGGAGAGAGAGTCCGAAAGTCCAAAACAGGGTCAAGGGGGGGGGGGGGGGGGTTGCCCACATTTGAGGTCCTCTCCAAGGTTTCTCATAGTCATCATTGTCACTGGCGTCCCACTGGGTGTGAATTTTCCTTGCCCTTATGTGGGTTCTTCCGCGGATGTCGTAGTCGTAGTGGTTTGTACAGTCCTTTGAGACGTTTGTGATTTAGGGCTATATAAATAAACATTGATTGATTGATTGAAGGAACGGGGAAGGCAAACCAGGTCCAGGAGGGAAACAGCAGTGGTGACACGAGCGCTAGGGGAAGAACTGGAGATACAGGGATCAGGGGAACAAAAAGGCACAAGGAAACAGGCAACGAGCAAGATCATGAGGTTGTCAGAGACGTGCAGCTTACAGGTAGTAGATTTACATTCCGACGTCGATGAGTCAGCGTCAACCGTCTTTATACTGCTGTCCCTCATCAATTCCAAGGTGTGTCAGATGTTGATTGCCGCCGGCTGCGGCGGAGAGTGGGCGCGGTCTGCCTGACGAGTGCAGGGGCGTGTCTGGTGTTCCTAGTGGAGCTTCTGTGTGCTACCGCAGCAGAGGGAAGCACAGAGTGTGTGTGTGTCACAACATCTTTGAAACATCGCTAAAATTAGATCATTATTCATGCGTTCGTTATGTCTCGTCTCGATTACTGAAACATTATTTTCGGGTCTCCTCATGTCTAGCATTAAAAGATTACAATTCGTACAAAATGCGGCTGCTAGACTTTTGACAAAACAAGAAAGTTTGATCATATTACGCCTATACTGGCTCACCTGCACTGGCTTCCTGTGCACTGAAGATGTGACTTAAAGGTTTTACTACTTATGTATAAAATACTACACGGTCTAGCTCCATCCTATCTTGCTGATTGTATTGTACCATATGTCCAGGCAAGAATTGTGCGTTCTTAGAACTCAGGCTTATTAGAGATTCTCAGAACCCAAAAACAGTCTGCGGGCCATAGAGCGTTTTCTATTCGGGCTCCAGTACTCTGGAATTCCCTCCCGGTAACAGTTAGAGATGCTACCTCAGTAGAAGCATGTAAGTCCTATCTTAAAACTCATTTGTATAGTCTTGCCTTTAAATAGACCCCCATTTTAGACCAGTTGATCTGCCATTTCTTTTCTTTTCTCATTGTCATTGTTGTAATGTTAATGTGCCATTTTTGATCAGGCTGCACCGTGACCACCACTAGGGGGTCCAGGCGGGTTCCTAGGCAACGGGGCCAGTAGTGTTTTGACAGCTGTAGAGCTAATGGCTGTGTATAATGTATATGTGTGCTGATCTTCATTAAAAGTTCAAGTTGAGCATTATAAGGAGTAAGTCACTTTACTACATTGGCGACGAGGAAAAAAAAAATCAAGACATCAATGGCGTTGTTTGGAAATTTAACGGAGTTTGACCAAGCTACGGATGATTTGCAACAGTATGCTGAACGACTGGACTTTTACTTCGTGGCTAACAAAATCACAGACGAAGGACAAAAGAAGGCAATTTTCCTGAGTTCGTGTGGGGCTAAAGTATATGCAGTGTTGCGAGATTTGTGCCAGCCCGGTAAGCCGGCGGATATAGACATGACATTGACGGAGATGCTTCAGAAATTAACGGATCACTTCGCGCCAAAACCCAGTTTGATTGTGGAACGATTCAAATTTCATTCCAAATTGAGAAAACAAGGTCAGTCCATTTCTTCATTTGTTGCGGAGCTAAGGAGGCTCACGGAACATTGCAAATTTGGAACTGCATTAGATGACATGCTTAGAGACAGACTCGTGTGTGGTATCAACGATGATCACATCCAACGTCGTTTGTTGTCTGAGGATGATTAAAAATTGACTCTGGCACGGGCCATTGACTTGGCCACATCGATGGAAACAGCATCCAAGGACCTGGCGGACTTGCAACTAACTGGGGCAGATGGAACGGTCCACAAAGTCCAGGCAGGAGCAGATCGGCGAGTCCCACTGAGTGGCTGTTTCAGGTGCGGTGGTAGTCATGGGCCAACAGACTGCCGGTTCGTTGATGCAGTTTGCCACAATTGCCACAAGAGGGGGCACTTGGCCAGAAAATGTCGTAGTGCCAGGCAGATAAGGAAACCTGAAGGACCAACATCAGGTGCAACTTACAGGTTGGGAAATGAGACCGAAAATGTAGAATATGCACACACACTCTATAACCTAACTATGGAAGAGAAAGTGGAACCATACAAACATCACATACAAATAAATGGACATGACGTTGAATTTGAAATTGACACTGGGGCAGGTATGACGATAATTACTGAGGACACATACCAAAAGATGGGGGGAGGAAGACTCCAGCACACACACGTGAAACTATACACCTACACCAAAGACAAGGTGGGAGTGTTAGGGAAACTGCATGTGCAAGTCAGCTACAGAGGGCAGGCTAAACAATTACCATTACTGGTGGTAAAGGGAGAGGGCCCAAATCTCATGGGCAGAAATTGGCTGAAAGCAATTAAAATAGATTGGAGCACTTTATTTAGCCTAAGGTTAAGTATACAGCAGGACTTAGATGAGCTACTCACGAGACATGAGGATGTTTTTAAGAAGGAACTGGGTACGTTAGTCGGGGCCTCAGCAAAAATCTATGTTGAGGGAGATGCCAAGCCAAGATATTTCAAAGCTCGACCACTGCCATATGCACTAAAAGACAAAGTTGAGGCTGGAGAAGGAAGGCATTCTTGAACCCGTGAACTTTTCGGAGTGGGCCGCCCCCATTGTGCCCATCATAAAACCGGACAAAACAACTAGAATCTGTGGGGACTATAAAGTCACTGTAAACCCAGAGTCAAAATCAGATAACTACCCAATCCCGAAAACAGAGGACTTGTTAGCAGTATTAGGAGATGGAAAAAAATTTACAAAACTGGACATGTCTCAAGCCTACCAGCAACTCAGGTTAGATGAGGACTCAAAGAAGTTCACCACAATAAACACACATCGAGGACTATACCAGTACACAAGATTGCCGTATGGGGTGTCTTCGGCACCAGGTTTTTTCCAGCGCACCATGGATGGTCTATTGCAGGGACTGCCTCAAATAGTGGTGAGAGTGGACGACATTTTAGTAACAGGGAAGGATGATGCTAGTCACTTAAAAAATCTCGCAGCGGTGCTTGAGAGAATTGCAGCTGCAGGCCTTCGCTTGCGACAACAAAAATGTGTGTTTATGGCACCCGAGGTAGTGTATCTCGGTTACAAAATCAACTGCAACGGCATACATCCAGTGGCGGACAAGGTTGAAGCCATTGTAAATGCTCCTCAGCCAACTGACCAGACACAGTTGAAATCCTTCCTTGGAATGCTAAATTACTATCACAGATTCTTGCCAAACATATCCACCATTTTGGAGCCTTTACACGAACTGTTGAGAAAGGGAAATGTGTGGAAATGGACGACGAATCAGAGTCGAACATTCGAGGCAGCAGAAAAGTGTCTCCAATCTGGTAAATTATTGATACACTTTGATGATGGAAAGCCACTTTATCTGGCCTGTGATGCTTCGCCATATGGTGTGGGAGCCGTTCTATCTCACCGTTTCCCAGATGGTTCAGAGAAGCCCATTGGATACATGTCACGTTCACTAACAGTGGCTGAGAGGGGTTACTCTCAATTGGAAAAGGAGGCACTAGCCATCATGTTTGGCCTAAAAAAATTCATCAATACCTTTTCGGCAAGCACTGCACCATTGTCACAGATCACAAACCGCTACTGGGTCTTTTGGGTGAGAGCAAAAGCATTCCACAGTTGGCGGCAGCCAGAATGCAGAGGTGGGCCTTGCTTTTGGCAGCTTATGAATACACCTTAGAATACAAGGAAGGCTCGAAACATGGCAACGCTGATGCTTTGAGCCGACTCCCATTACCAGTCAGGCCCAGCAGTACACCACGCGAGGAAGAGGTAATAATGCTGATGGAACACATGAATGGCACACCATTGCAAGCCAAGCAGATCCGGGACTGGACCAGACGAGATCCAATTTTGTCCAGAGTGCAACAATGGCTGTTACATGGTTCCTGGCCCAAGGTATGTACTGATCCACGAGTGAAGCCGTATATGAAAAGACAGCATGAGTTGAGTGTGGAAGATGGCTGCCTTCTGTGAGGGACAAGGGTGGTAATACCACCTCCAGGTCGGCAGGTAATGACGGAAGAGCTACATGCAGCTCATCCAGGGGTCTCAAGGATGAAATCCCTAGCCCGGAGTTACGTGTGGTGGCCCAACATGGATGAGGAGTTGGAGGCAGCAGTGCGCAGATGCCATACATGTCAAGCTAACCAGGCCACACCTCCGGCCGCTACATCCTTGGGAGTGGCCAAATCAGCCATGGATGAGACTACATTTGGATTTTTGCGGGCCCATTCTAGGAAAAATGTTTCTGATTGTCATCGATGCTTACTCCAAGTGGATGGAGATCATCCCAATGCAGTCCATAACCTCTTCAAGAGAAATTGAGAAGCATATTTGCCACTCATGGCATCCCAGCAAGTCTGGTTACAGACAATGGGCCAAGTCTGGTCAGTGCAGAGTTTGAACATTTCCTAAAAAAAAATGGCGTAAAACATGTAACAACAGCCCCATACCACCCGTCCTCAAATGGCTGTGCGGAGCGCGCTGTACGGATCTTCAAGGAAGCCATCAAGAAGATGGGGGAGGGAAGTGTGGAAACAAAGGTGTCGAGTTTCCTGTTTGAATACAGATCAACTGGCACCACACCTGCGGAGCTGCTAATGAACAGGAGATTGCGAATGCAGCTGGACATGGTCAGGCCAGCACTGTCAGACAAAGTGAGCTCAAACCAGGAAAAACAAAAACAGAACCACGACAAAAGGGCAAGGGACCAAGTGTTCACAGACTGTGAAGCCGTATACATACGAGGATATGCGGGCCAGAAATGGATTCAGGCAAGACTCGTGGAGAGGACTGGTCCAGTGTCTTGGACAGCAAAAACTCAAGATGGCAAGCTGGTGAGAAGACATCAAGATCAGATCCGTCCACGTTATGATCAGAAGGAAACTCTTCGTGACACATCCGAGGACAGTTTTCCAGAGGATTTCCATTCAGCACCACCAGGAGCAGTTGATCAGGAACCAGATGAGCCTGAACCAGGTGATCAAGCACAGGATGCAGAAGTGGGAGTCAGGGGCACCGCTCGCCAAAGGAAACCTCCATCATATCTCAAGGACTGTGTTTTCACACGGACTCAGTGATTTCTGGGGGTTGTGTATTACACTAAGAGGGGACTATGAATATTTGACTGGACTATGGGTGGAGGGAATGTTGTAATGTTAATGTGCCATTTTTGATCAGGCTGCACCGTGACCACCACTAGGGGGTCCAGGCGGGTTCCTAGGCAACGGGACGAGTAGTGTTTTGACAGCTGTAGAGCTAATGGCTGTGTATAATGTATATGTGTGCTGATCTTCATTAAAAGTTCGAGTTGAGCATTATAAGGAATAAGTCACTTTACTACAGTTATCCCATTGGGTTGAGTTTTTTTCTTGCCCAAATGTGGGATCTGAGCTGAGAATGTTGCTGTGGCTTGTGCAGCCATTTGAGACACTTGTGTTTAAGGGCTATACAAACAAACTTTGATTGATTGATTGAAATGCTCGCTACTGTAAACCGATTCCCATGGTTTACTTAAAAGAGCCATTCAAAAAGACTTGATTTTTTTGTGAATGTTTCATCTTTAGCCTTTTCAAAAATGTATGTTTTCTTTAGAACACCCGACATACTCATTTTGCAAATTTAAATACAGTCAAACCTTTCTTATATCAAGCACCCAATCGGAGCAGCAAAAGTGGCCGCAATAGACAGGTTGCCATGACGAAATTACACGGATATTCATAGAAATAATGATGAATTAGATTTATGCAACGCTTTTTTCTAGTGACTCAAAGTGCGTAACTCTGAGAAACCACTATTCGTTCACTGCACATTGACACCTTTATTGTGGTAAGCTCCATCTGCAGCCACAGCTGCCCTGGTGTAGACTGACGGAAAGAGAAAATATTATGACTAAAGGTGGAACTTCAGGAACCATCAAGTATCTGGACCACCACGCTGCCATTTTAAGCCACGACATCCATATTATGAAAGAAAGCACAAAACAATTAATATCATTGCAAGTTATCCTTAAAACAGTGAACCAATACTGTACTAACAAAAATAATTGTTACGTTTTGATCAGCACGGTAGAAGAGGGGTTAGTGGATGTGCCTCACAATACGAAGGTCCTGAGTAGTCCTGAGTTCAATCCCAGGCTCTGGATCTTTCTGTGTGGAGTTTGCATGTTCTCCCCGTGACTGCGTGGGTTCCCTCCGGGTACTCCGGCTTCCTCCCACTTCCAAAGACATGCACCTGGGGATAGGTTGATTGGCAACACTAAATTGGCCCTAGTGTGTGAATGTGAGTGTGAATGTTGTCTGTCTATCTGTGTTGGCCCTGTGATGAGGTGGCGACTTGTCCAGGGTGTACACCGCCTTCTGCCCAAATGCAGCTGAGATAGGCTCCAGCACCCCCCGCGACCCCGAACGGGACAAGCGCTAGAAAATGGATGGATGGAAGGTTTTGATCATGTTCTCCCTTTGACGATCTGTCACATTCACGGTTTGTCATGTTTCCTTAGTTTGTGTTTATTTCCTGTTAGCGCTCTTATTTTAGTTCCACTTCCTGCATATCTCGCTGTGGGCTCGTTTCCCTAACTTGTCCCTGTGTGGCAGCTTGGCACACCTGATTGCAGTGGACAATCAGGCTACAATTTACGCCAGCCTCGCCCTCCAGTCATGGCTCGATGATTATTTGCCTGTTTCCTGTTTCTATATTCAGGCTTCACGGTGGCAGAGGGGTTAGTGCGTCTGCCTCACAATACAAAGGTCCTGCAGTCCTGGGTTCAAATCCAGTCTCGGTTTCTTTCTGTGTGGGGTTTGCATGTTCTCCCCGTGAATGCGTGGGTTCCCTCCGGGTACTCCGGCTTCGTCCCACTTCCAAAGACATGCACCTGGGGATAGGTTGATTGGCAACACTAAATTGGCCCTAGTGTGTGAATGTGAGTGTGAATGTTGTCTGTCTATCTGTGTTGGCCCTGCGATGAGGTGGCGACTTGTCCAGGGTGTACCCCGCCTTCCGCCCGATTGTAGCTGAGATAGGCGCCAGCGCCCCCCGCGACCCCGAAAGGGAATAAGCGGTAGTAAATGGATGGATGGATGGATGTTTCGATATTCCCTGCTGTTGCACTTTTTCTTTTTGACATTAAAGTCATGCTTTCCTGCGTCATGCCTGCCATTACTGCATCTTGGGGTTCAGGACCAACAGAACCTGACACTCCCTGCATTATAAAATAACGAATAAGATAAAATCAGCCATCTGCTGCAGTCAAAGAACCGTTCTTAAATCCAACATTAAAGTGCATAGACGTACCAAAATGTCATTTTCTGTTCATGGGAGAATGTTATTTACTATAATCTGAACCCAGGTGACTCTGTTATCAACTGCTGATAAGTACAAAGTATACCTCACCTCTCACCCTAATAAATGGGAGGCTCCAAATCCTCTCTGTCCAGCAAAGGAAACTACAACTGACAGATTTTTATTAGATGTTTTAATGTCACTGACACATTTTATTTTTACGCAAAATCTGAAAACGGAGACAATGACATTAGACACAATTTATTTTGACTTCAGACTTGTGAAGTTTCCCAGCAACTTTGAAGCAGATTGTGAGTAAAAAACATAACCATAACAATGTATATACTCTGGTCTGGAATAAATGTACGCTCAAAGTAACTAACACTTATATAATTATTTAGATTTTAGATTAACCCTCCCTTCGCAAATGAGCCATATTCATGTGCATGCGCATGGGATTTCATGTCCTCATTTGACTTGCTTTCCCAAGGCAACACTTCCTGTCCTGGTCTGTGTCTGGACCTTGTCCTTAGAATCTGTCGTTTTTTTTTTTTTTTTAATTAAACCTTTTCTGCAATAACCTGACTCCCCCAAGTCTTATATTAGGATACATAAAATGACGAATACACTTTTGCAACGTAACTAGGGCTGTCAAACGAATAATTCTTTAAATCGCAAATTATCCCATTTTGTTCATAGTTCACTCAAAATTATTCACCATTAATCGCAGATCAATCTCATTTTTCATCATTAATAAGTGTAACGTAAAAAGATAATTTTCAGGTTTTTAAAACCATGACTGAACAATATGTTTGCTTCAATGACATGTTTATTAAACATTATTATTTGATACACAGCTCAACACAAAATGGACATGAACAGGCTTTTAATGACAATGTGGATTGTTACGATCATGGTTTAATCGTCAAATAAATTCTTGATATTCTGTACATTACATCAGTGGTTCTCAAATGGGGGTACTTGAAGGTATGCCAAGGGGTACGTGAGATTTTTTTTAAATATTCTAAAAATACAACAATTCAGAAATCCTTTATAAATATATTTATTGAATAATACTTGACAAAATATGAATGTAAGTTCATAAACTGTGAAAACAAATGCAACAATGCAATATTCAGTGTTGACAGCTAGATTTTTCATAGACATGTTCCATAAATAATGATGTTAAAGATTTCTTTATGGATGGATCTATATTACAATCCCCAAAGAGGGCACTTTAAGTTGATGATTACTTCTATGTGTAGAAATCTTTATTTATAATTGAAACACTTTATTTTTCGACAAGTTTTTAGTTATTTTTATATCTTTTTTTCCCAATTAGTTCAAGAAAGACCAGTACAAATGAGCAATATTTTGCACTGTTATACAATTTAATAAATCAGAAACTGATGACATAGTGCTGTATTTGACTTCTTTATCTCTTTTTTTTTTTTCAACCAAAAATGCTTTGCTCTGATTAGGGGGTACTTGAATTAAAAAAATGCTCACAGGGGGTACATCACTGAAAAAAGGTTGAGAACCACTGTCCTACACTCACAGTAAAAAATAGTACTATGTTGTTGAGGGTCAGAAAGAATACAAGTTAATTGTATTCATGTCGTTACATGACAATGTCTAAACCGTTTCTATTTGATAAACAAAGGCTAACATTCAGCCTGCTAAACATTCTGTAATTGAGGACCATTGATTGATTGATTAAAACTTTTATCAGTAGATTGCACACTACAGTACATATTCCGTGCAATTGACCACTTAATGGTAACACCCGGATAAGTTTTTCAACTTGTTTAATTTGGGGTCCATGTAAAACATTCATCCATCCATTTCCTACCGCTTGTCCCTTTTGGGGTCGTGGTGGGTCACTGGAGTCTATGTCAGCTGCATTCGGGCGGAAGGCGGTGTACACCAAGGACAATTGCCACCTCATCACAGGGCCAAGACAGATAGACAAACAACATTCACAGTCACATTCACACACTAGGGCCAATTTAGTGTTGCCAATCAACCTATCCCCAGGTGCATGTCTTTGGAAGTGGGAGGAAGCCGGAGTACCCGGAGGGAACCCACGCAGTCACGGGGAGAACATGCAAACTCCACACAGAAAGATCCTGAGCCTGGATTTGGACCCAGGACTGCAGGACCTTCGTATTTTGAGGCAGATGCACTAACCCCTCCACCACCGTGCTGGCCCCACGCAAATCAATTTAAATGGTAAATAAATACCATCAACCAAAACATGTTATTAAATAATATACACAATATTTGAACCTGCCACAAAAATTCCTTTGCCTATGCTAGCATTTATTTAGTTGGAAATATCACAGATTACATTACAAAACATCAATGACAAAGCAGACTCGTAATATAACACATTTTTATTTTGTTAGTGTAGTATGTAACGCTTTTATTTTAAAGCATGAAGTGTGTGAACATGCAAACTCCACACAGAAAGATCCCGAGCCTGGGATTGAACTCAGGACTGCTCAGGACCTTCGTATTGTGAGGCAGATGCACTAACCCCTGTTCCACCGTGCTGGCCCCACATAAATCAATTTAAATGGTTAATCAATACCATCAACCAGAACATGTTATTAAACAATATACACAATATTTGAACCTGCCACAAAAATTCCTTCGCCTCTGCTAGCATTTGTTTAGTTGGAAATATCACAGATTACATTACAAAACATTCTATGACAAAGCAGGCTCGTAATATAACACATTTTTATTTTGTTAGTGTAGTATGTAACACTTTTATTTTAAAGCATGTAGTGTGTGAACATGCAAACTCCACACAGAAAGATCCCGAGCCCGGGATTGAACTCAGGACTGCTCAGGACCTTCATATTGTGAGGCAGATGCACTAACCCCTGGTCCACCGTGCTGGCCCCACGTAAATCAATTTAAATGGTTAATCAATACCATCAACCAGAACATGTTATTAAATAATATACACAATATTTGAGCCTGCCACAAAAATTCCTTTGCCTATGCTAGCATTTATTTAGTTGGAAATATCACAGATTACATTACAAAACATCTATGATAAAGCAGGCTCGTAATATAACACATTTTTATTTTGTTAGTGTAGTATGTAATGCTTTTATTTTAAAGCATGAAGTGTGTGATTCGTTTGAGAACATGTTTTGATGACAGAAACAAAAACAAGTGCCTCTCGACTTTGACTTATACCTCCTTTCTGCTCTGCTTCTATCCCATCTTACTAAATCAGTTACAGTAACAATTGATAACAGTTTAATGTTGTCAAGTAATGCAGTAAATGTAGTAAAGAAGTGAAGCCCCACTCCTTCGAATGCAAGCACCCAAGCAGCCAATTGTTTCAATGATGACAGCTCATGCCAATTGTGGATTTAAAAAATAGTTTTGTCTTGTCAGAGACGTTTTGTCAAGGCTTTGGACCTGGGCTTTCAATAATATATACTTTCTTTGCACATTTTTGCTCGCTATTTTAGTAACCAAACACAACTAAATTTCCCCACGCTACGGAACGGACCAAGGGTCAGAAAACAAGCGTGCATGTTAAAGTATATTGTTGTTGTTGTTATTAACCACAGACAGCCCTAATTATAAAAGAATGGTAACAGGAAGCACACAATTGGTGAAAAAGTGTATTATACATATAACATAATGGATGGATGCTGAATGCATGTAGAGATGGGTAGATGGATGGATTCAAGGATCGAATGAATCGACGGATACTTGCTTGATGGATGGATGTATGCTTTCTGGATGGATGAATTTAAGGATTGAGGTAAGGCTTGATAGATGGATGTATTGGTGCTTGTTAGATGGATGGCCAGATGATTGCAGGATAGATTAATTCAAGGATAAATGAATGTTGGATGGATTGATAATAATATGAAGCACAGAATTGGTGAAAAAATGTACTATACATCTAACATAATGGATGGATGCTGAATGCATGTAGGGATAGATAGATGGATGGATTCAAGGATCGATGAATCGATGGATGCTTGCTTGACTGATGGATGGATGCTTTCTGGATGGATGAACTTAAGGGTTGACGTACGGATGGATAAATTGATGGATGGATGCATGGCTGGATGGATGGACAGATGCTTGCAGGGTTGACACATTCAAGTATAGATGGATGCTGGATGAGCGAAGGATGGATGCTAAATACATGGATGCATAGATGCATGGATGGATGGATTTAATAATTCAAGGATTGATGAATCGACGGATGCTTGCCAGATGGATAATGCCTTTTTTCTAGATGGATGGATTTAAGGATTGAAGGACAGAAGCTGGATGGATGGATGGATTGCTTGCTGGATGGATTGATGAATGGATGCCCACCTGTAGGTTGCACAGATGGAGACATGCTTGCAAGATGGATTCTTGCTGAATGGATGGATGCCAGATAGATAATTGCTGGTTGAATGAGCGGACGCTTGTTGGATGGATTCCTAATGGATAGATGGATGGATGCTTGTTGGATGTTTGCTTGCATAGATGGATGAACGCTTGTAAGACAGGGGCTTGCATGGAAGGATGCTTAGATGGATGGATGGATGCTGAATGCATGTAGAGATGGATAGATGGATGGATTCAAGGATCAATGAATCGATGGATGCTTGCTCGACTGATGGATGTATGTTTTCTGGATGGATAGGCTTGCTGGATGGATGCATGGCTGGATGGATGGACAGATGCTTGACACATTCAAGTATGGATGGATGCTGGATGATCGAAGGATGGATGCTAAATACATGGATGCATAGATGCATGGATGGATGAATTTAAGAATTCAAGGATTGATGAATCGACGAATGCTTGCCAGATGGATAATGCCTTTTTTCTAGATGGATGGATTTAAGGATTGAAGGACAGAAGCTGGATGGATGGATGGATGGATTGCTTGCTGGATGGATTGATGGATGGATGGATGGATGCCCACCTGTAGGTTGCACAGATGGAGACATGCTTGCAAGAGGGATTCTTGCTGAATGGATGGATGCCAGATAGATAATTGCTGGTTGAATGAGCGGATGCTTGTTGGATGGATTCCTAATGGATAGATGGATGCTTGTTGGATGTTTGCTTGCATAGATGGATGGACGCTTGTAAGACAGGGGCTTGCATGGAAGGATGCTTAGATGGATAGATGGATGGATGGATGCTGAATGCATGTAGAGATGGATGGATGGATGAATTCAAGGATCGATGAATCGATGGATGCTTGCTCGACTTATGGGTGTATGTTTTCTAGATGGATGAACTTAAGGATCTACGTAAGGATGGATAGGCTTGCTGGATGGATGCATGGCTGGATGGATGGACAGATGCTTGACACATTCAAGTATGGATGGATGCTGGATGATCAAAGGATGGATGCTAAATACATGGATGCATAGATGCATGGATGGATGGATTTAAGAATTCAAGGATTGATGAATCGACGAATGCTTGCCAGATGGATAATCCCTTTTTTCTAGATGGATAGATTTTAGGCTTGAAGGACAGAAGCTGGATGGATGGATGGATTGCTTGCTGGATGGATTGATGGATGGATGGATGGATGCCCACCTGTAGGTTGCACAGATGGAGACATGCTTGAAAGATGGATTCTTGCTGAATGGATGGATGCCAGATAGACAATTGCTGGTTGAATGAGCGGATGCTTGTTGGGTGGATTCCTAATGGATAGATGGATGCTTGTTGGATGTTTGCTTGCATAGATGGATGAACGCTTGTAAGACAGGGGCTTGCATGGAAGGATGCTTAGATGGATAGATGGATGGATGGAAGCTGAATGCATGTAGAGATGGATGGATGGATGAATTCAAGGATCGATGAATCGATGGATGCTTGCTCGACTTATGGGTGTATGTTTTCTGGATGGATGAACTTAAGGATCTACGTAAGGATGGATAGGCTTGCTGGATGGATGCATGGGTGGATGGATGGACAGATGCTTGACACATTCAAGTATGGATGGATGCTGGATGATCGAAGGATGGATGCTAAATACATGGAGGCATAGATGCATGGATGGATGGATTTAAGAATTCAAGGATTGATGAATCGACAAATGCTTGCCAGATGGATAATGCCTTTTTTCTAGATGGATGGATTTAAGGATTGAAGGACAGAAGCTGGATGGATGGATGGATGGATTGCTTGCTGGATGGATTGATGGATGGATGGATGGATGGATGCCCACCTGTAGGTTGCACAGATGGAGACATGCTTGCAAGATGGATTCTTGCTGAATGGATGGATGCCAGATAGATAATTGCTGGTTGAATGAGCGGACGCTTGTTGGATGGATTCCTAATGGATAGATGGATGGATGGATGCTTGTTGGATGTTTGCTTGCATAGATGGATGGACGCTTGTAAGACAGGGGTTTGCATGGAAGGATGCTTAGATGGATAGATGGATGGATGGATGCTGAATGCATGTAGAGATGGATGGATGGATGAATTCAAAGATCGATGAATCGATGGATGCTTGCTCGACTTATGGATGTATGTTTTCTGGATGGATGAATTTAAGGATCGACGTACGGATGAATAGGCTTGCTAGATGGATGCATGGCTGGATGGATGGACAGATGCTTGACACATTCAAGTATAGATGGGTGCTGGATGATCGAAGGATGGATGCTAAATACATGGATGCACAGATGCATGGATGGATGGATTTAAGAATTCAAGGATTGATGGATCGACGAATGCTTGCCAGATGGATAATGCCTTTTTTTCAAGATAGATGGATTTAAGGATTGAAGGACAGAAACTGGATGGATGGATGGATGGCTTAATGTACGGATCCGTGAATGAATTGATTCACGGATCGTTGGATGGATGATTGCTTGCTGGATGGATTGATGGATGGATGGATGCCCGCCTGTAGGTTGCACAGATGGAGACATGCTTGCAAGATGGATTCTTGCTGAATGGATGGATGCCAGATAGATAATTGCTGGATGAATGAATGGACTCTTGTTGGATGGATTCTTAATGGATAGATGGATGGATGGATGCTTGTTGGATGTTTGTTTGCATGGATGGACGGACGCTTGCAAGACAAGGATGCTTAGATGCATAAATGGATGGATGGATAAATGCTTAGATGGATAGATGGATGGATGGATAAATGCTTGCTGGATCAATGGATGGATAGATGGACGGATGGATGGGTTGATGGATGGATGGATGGATGCTTGCTGGATGAACGAACGGATGCTTGTTGGATGGATTATTAATAAGTAGATGGATGGATGGATGCTTGCTAGGGACGGCTTGGCGCAGTGTTGGAGTGGCCGTGCGCAACTCGAGGGTCCCTGGTTCAATCCCCACCTAGTACCAACCTCGTCACGTCCGTTGTGTCCTGAGCAAGACACTTCACCCTTGCTCCTGATAGGTGCTAGTTAGAGCCTTGCATGGCAGCTCCTTCCATCAGTGTGTGAATGTGTGTGTGAATGGGTAAATGTGGAAGTAGTGTCAAAGCGTTTTGAGTACCTTGAAGGTAGAAAAGCGCTATACAAGTACAACCCATTTATCATTTATTTATTTATGTTTGCTTGCATGGATGGATGGGCGCTTGTAAGACGGAGGCTTGCATGGATGGATGGTTAGAAGGGTGGATGGATGGATGGTTTGATGGATAGGTGGGAGGAAGGATTACAGGCAGCTGCACTACTAAGCCCTGAGTGTGATCTTCATGTGATAAGGCTTAGGAGTAAGAGTGACTCCATAGACAGGAGTGAAGTCTGGTTCTCCGGCATCTTCAGGCCACATGAACTTGAACTTCCTCAGGAGAGTCACCATGATGAGGAATAGCTCCATGCGAGCCAGACCTTCACCGAGACACATGCGAGGACCTGACGCACAAGTAGGAGAAAAGTCGTTCACAGCAAGTTCACCTAAATGTATTTTCAAACATTCGTACAAGTACCTGCAGAAAAAGGCATGAAAGCTTCGGGTTTTACAAACTCCCCCTGGCCATTGAGGAAGTTCTCAGGGTTGAATTGATGAGGACTTTTCCACTGGCCTTCCTCGTGCAGCACTGATGACAGGTTTGGGATGATCATTGTTCCCTAAGAAACCAAACCATGCCAAGAATACTACATGAAACATTTGAGGCTTAAAGGGGAACCGCACTTTTTTTGGAATTTTACCCATCATTCACAATCATTATGAAAGACATGACGATGGGTGTTTTTACTTTTTATTATTATTTTTTCATTCTAAACATTAAGTAAATGCAATCAAAAGTCCTCTTACAGTGGAGACTATGGGAGCCGTGCAAAAAAAGCTTTAAAAAATATACATTATGTAAGTATATGCAGGACTGTCTCACAAAATTTGAATATTGTGATAAAGTCCTTTATTTTCTGTAATGCAGCTAAAAACATGAAAATGTCACACATTCTGGGTTCATTACACATCAACTGAAATATTGCAAGCCTCTTATTATTTTTAATATTGCTGAATATGGCATACAGCTTAAAGGCCTACTGAAACCCACTACTACCCACCACGCAGTCTGATAGTTTATATATCAATGATGAAATCTTAACATTGCAACACATGCCAATACGGCCGGTTTAGTTGATTAAATTACAATTTTAAATTTCCCGTTGAGTTTCTCGTTGAAAACGTCGCGGAATGATGATGCGTGTGCGTGACGTCACGGACTGTCAGGAAATATTAGCGCAGCACCATTTGCGGCTAAAAGTCGTCTCTTTTCATCGCGCAATTAAACAGTATTCTGGACATCTGTGTTGCTGAATCTTTTGCAATTTGTTCAGTTAATAATGGAGAAGTCAAGGTAGAAAGATGGAGTTGGGAAGCATTAGCCTTTAGCCACACACACACACACACACACACACACACACACACACACACACACACGGTGATTCCTTGTTTAAAATTCCCGGAGGTGAAGCTTCACTATGGATCAGAGCGGTCAAGCGAACATGGATCCCGACCACTTGTCAACCGGCAGGTTTCGGTGAGAAAATTGTGTTAAAAAGTCGCCTCTTACCGGGGATCTGTGGAATTTGCGCCGTCCTTGTATCTGCGGTCGACTTCCCTCAGACACTGGCCTCAGGACACCCGTGGACACACCCTTCCGACTATCAGGTACTTTTTAATCTCACTAAAACACTGGCTACCCAATAGAAAGAAAAGGGATTTCCCAGAATTATCCAAGTAAATGTGTCTAAAAACATCTGAATTCGTCCCAATGCAATTGCCTTTTTTTTTAAACTTTATTTATTTTTATTTTATTTTTTTATAGTCCTTTGCTATCAATATCATCATCCACAAATCTTTCATCCTCGCTCAAATTAATGGGGAAATTTTCGTCGAGCCTCCAGCTCTTGCTGCTGGAGGCTCCCATTAAAAACAATGTGAGGACATGAGGAGCCCTCACCCTTGTGACGTCATCGTCTGCTACTTCCGGTAAAGGCAAGGCTTTTTTATCAGCACCAACAGTTGCAAACTTTATCGTCGATGTTCTCTACTAAATCATTTCAGCAAAAATATGGCAACATCGCGAAATTATCAAGTATGACACATAGAATGGACCTGTAATCCCCGTTTAAATAAGAAAATCTAATTTCAGTAGGCCTTTAAGAAAACTCAAAAATCCTACCTCAATAAATTTGAATATTTCCTCAGACCAAGTAAAAAAAAAAAATATTACAGCAAAACAAAATCAAACATTTTAGAATGTCAATTAATGCACTCAGTACTTGGTTGGGAATCCTTTTGCATGGATTACTGCCTCACGACCCAAAAAATGCCAATTAGCTAAAGGCCGCTATTGAAGCATCCTGGGCCTCCATAAAACCTCAGCAATGCCACAGGCTTATTCCCTCCATGCCACGCCGCATTGATGCAGTAATCCGTGCAAAAGGATTCCCAACCAATTACTGAGTGCATTAGTGGATATTTTCAAATGTTTGATTTTGTTTTGCTTTTATAAATCTTTTTTTTTTTACTTGGTCTGAGGATATTTTCTAATTTTTTTAATAGGATTTTTGAGTTTTCTTAAGCTGTATGCCATAATCAGCAATGTTAAAATAATAAAAGGCTTGCAATGTTTCAGTTGATGTGTAATGAATACAGAAATATGACATGTGGATGTTTTTAGTTGCATTACAGAAAATAAAGGACTTTATCACAATATTCAAATTTTCTGAGACAGTCCTGTATGTAATGTCATAAAATTACATAACATTTAATCATAACATTTATTTTTTATGCATTTCTATCAATTTAAGCATACATGACACATTAATATAAAAAACAACATCACGTTTGTTTTGTTTTTTTCTCCATCACAAATTATTACTCACTGCAGACTAAATGAGCGCCAAAAAACGTGATAAAACATCACATATTGTGCAAAAACTGCTGTCATTAGGACGCTGATTGCAAGGATGTTCATATTATGCTGTTTAGATGAAGAATGACTCATAATCCTCACAAAGAAACGGGGTGGGGAGGGCAAGGGGGGGGGGGGGGGACCAGGCGTCTTTTCGTGTCGTTCTCCCCATTTTCAGGCCCTAAATGGTTGTTAAAGTGTACCATCTTGTCGGAATACCTACTCAGACTTCTTCCGTCCAGGTGAGATGCCTGATTTATGATCTATATTTAAACTTCTAGGGAACAAGGAAGCAAGAAAGCAGCAGACTACTCGATGATGTAAACATAGGGATAGTTTGAATAGTTGGCTGCGTTAGCGCTTAAAATAACAATATGCCTAGTACTTGGTTAGTATTCAAGTCACGAAATGTAAATGGAGCATTGTTGGCGCTTTTTCAATGGTGTTTTATTGGATTGTAAGGGCGGAATAGTGGAGCTCCCATTGGCTGCACTGAAAGCAGACTTTGACTTATGTATATTTAGAAGTTATAATGCATAAGAAAAAAGAAAAAAATCCATCTGTTGTCATGTCTTTTATAATGATTGTGAATGATAAGCAACATTCCAAAAAAAGTGCAGTTCCACTTTAGGTGAGTTTATATTCACCAAACGCAAAAGATTAGAGTCAAGAACAATCATTTCAGTGGCTGTCACCAGCTTCTTGCCTTCCAAGTGGAATCCAGGCAAATTATTTTGGAGAAAAAGCTTTACTAGTGCCCTTTTGGCCAAACAGTGGTGACAGTTTCAGGCTTACCTTAGGAATGGAATATCCCATTAGCTCTGTGTTTTTTGTTGTACAGTGAAAGACACTAAGTGGCACAGTGTTGGCTATTCTCTGCACTTCATGGATTACAGCCTGAAAATAGAACAATTCATTTAATTAAATGTCAAAATGTACATCTTACAGAAAAATTACTTTTACTTAGAAACCTGGAAGTATCCTAACAACTACTATTTTAAGTCTTTATACACTTAACCTGTTCCGAAAATTGGAAATGATCTCAAGCCTTGTTATAACCATCCATCCATCCATTTTCTACTGCTTATTCCCTTTGGGGTCGCAGGGGGCGCTGATGCCTATATCAGCTACAATCAGGCGGAAGGCGGTCTACACCCTGGACAAGTCGCCACCTCATCGCAGGGCCAACACAGATAAACAGACAACATTCACACTCACATTCACACACTAGGGCCAATTTAGTGTTGCCAATCAACCTATCCCCAGGTGCATGTCTTTGGAAGTGGGAGGAAGCTGGAGTACCCGGAGGGAACCCACGCAGTCACGGGGAGAACATGCAAACTCCACACAGACAGATCCCGAGCCTGGGATTGAACCCAGGACTACTCAGGACCTTCGTATTTTGAGGCAGACGCACTAACCCCTCTTCCACCATGCTGCCCTTGTTATAACCAGTATTGTGTTATTGTTATTATAATTTACCTGCATGTATGGCATGTTATGTCTGTCATCAAAAGACACTTGATCCTTCCCTTCTAACACCTGATCTATTTCCTGTTGGCAATGTTCTGACAAAAAGAGCAGGAAAAAGAAGAGCGTTAGGGTGATAAGGAACTTGATATGTGAACAATACAAGCATCTTCCATTATTATAATTAGTCAGTCCCGACAGAATTTCGCAATGTTGCGACTGCACCATTTCACGCAAATTTAACCAATACCCGCAAATTAGGTGTGGCCTCCTCACTTTGTCCAATGCCTGCAACTTCAGCGGACAGTAAACCTCAACTAGACAAAACAAATTTGTCTCTGAGCGGGGTTCAAACGCGCACATCAACTCTCTCACCAAAACTTACGTTTGGTTCTACAGTAGACAAAACAGCAACCTATAACAAAATATCAACTCTTTATTGCTCGAACAGAACAATTGTCGTTCACCTGCGTGAGGTCAGATTTACTTTCTGTTCCTGTTCACAGCGCTAAGCCTTCTGGGTAAATAGCAGATAAACATTTACTTCAGTCAAGCTTGACTTATGCACGCTATCAAACATTTTATTTTCATTTGCAATGCTGACCTAGCACAGAGGCAACATTTACATGAAAGAGATAATAAAGTGCGATGATCATCTCTAATTGTCACTCATTTACCATCACAAGTTATCTGAACAGTTCACAAAAGCTCGAGGGTGTAAATGCGTCGGAACATAAATAAATGTTCAAGCTCAAATCATACACAGAGTGGACGACAGCAGAAAATTAGGAAAACTTTGATGGTGTTTTAAAACCAATATAAAAACAATATTAAAAAATAAATATGATGAAAAATTATTTCAAAGGGTAAAACCCATTAAAACAATAAACAGAAATCTAAATTTTAAAAACACAGGACAACAGAGGACCACACAACACAAGTAGACGTTTTACTAATCACAAAAAAGCCCCCTAAAGTATTTCTGATTCTGAGTCTGAAACACTGGAGGCACTGACTATTTTGCTCGCCTTGAGAGGTTGCACTGATATTTTCTGCAAAATTATGTTCATACATAAAAAGTTGTTGATTAAAATTTCCGACATTTTATCAGGCTGATTCGTTATTCTCCGCCTTACGCCTTGTTTTAGCCCGTTTCCCATTTTTGCGCGTTCATGTCCAGCATGTGGTGTCTTAATTATCTTATATATGGGACATTTTATGCAAAACCAACTTTCCTTACCTAGTGCTACCTGTTTTTGTGTATTTGGGATCTACATAGGTCCCGAAAAATATGAAATCAAACCATGAAGGCAAGACGGAGGCATCCTCAGCTGTTGCCATTTCTCATAAAAAGTAGCGTATATTATATCTGTCAGTAGACTTGATATGGAAGCGCTAAAAAAGGCCTACAAGGAGAAGACGCAGTCGAAGTGGAGGCACGTGAATAAGACCATCCACAAAACGACGCATTCTGAAGAGACAGTCAGAAAGTGGCTTGAAGATTTTCAATAAACATAATATATGTACAATTTTCACAAAAGAACCATTATTACATGTTATGTAGATCAGAGAGAAGTATTTTAAATGTAGAAAAAAATAATCATAAAATGACTCGTTTAAGGTTAAGGAAAGAGCTAAGTACCAAAGGGTGTATAGCCTTTGAAACCAAGTGTGGTCCCGACAAGGAATGGGTTTTAATAGATGTTGGTAAGAGGCGTGCGTGTTCATAACTGTTAATTTTTTGATGATAAAATCAATTTTTTTAATGTAACATTTAGAAAAGAGCTCGTTATTATAACTGTGCTGTCAATGTCTTTGTGGCAGGGGGCGTGGTCCGCGCGTTCCCTGCGGGCAGGGTGTGTGCAGAGATCGGTCATGAAGCAGCTGACAGGTGAGTGGATAATCTCAGCTGGAACGAGTTATCTAATCACCTGTTCCTTTATTAGCAGCGCGGGAGACCTTGGTGGGGGAGAGGAACGCGGAAGAGACGCAAACACGAGGCAGAAGCGGGAGGAACGCAGGTTGCGTGGACAAACACGAAAAGGACTGATGATTGCAAGTATGGGCTGAAAAGTCCAAGAGACATTTGAGTGTAACGAAAAGATATTTGAACATAACGAAAACATATTTGAGTGTAACGAAAATACATTAAAAAGTGTAAACGCTGCCTGGAGTGGGCCACCTTCTTGTGATCCATCAGAATCCAAGAACAAGCCTTGCTACTGTCTTATATTGTGTAGTGTTGTTATACTTTTGACTATAGAGTCGCCCTTTTCAAATATTACATAGTAGACTTTGCATGCAGTTGCAATTCCAAGACGTTAGATGGCAGTAGTGCATAGACTACTGTGTGTTGTAGACTATTCCTATGTCCCCCCCCTCCCTTGTGGAGGGGGTCCGGTCCGATGACCATGGATGAAGTACTGGCTGTCCAGAGTCGAGACCCAGGATGGACCGCTCGTCGGGACCCAGGATGGACCGCTCGCCTGTATCGGTTGGGGACGTCTCTACGCTACTGATCCGCTTGAGATGGTTTCCTGTGGACGGGACTCTCGCTGCGGTCTTGGATCCGCTTGAACTGAACTCTCGCGGCTGTGTTGGAGCCACTATGGATTGAACTTTTACAGTATCATGTTAGACCCGCTCGACATCCATTGCTTTCGGTCCCCTAGAGAGGGGGGGTTGCCCACATCTGAGGTCCTCTCCAAGGTTTCTCATAGTCAGCATTGTCACTGGCGTCCCACTGGATGTGAATTCTCCCTGCCCACTGGGTGTGAGTTTTCCTTGCCCTTTTGTGGGTTTTTCCGAGGATGTTGTAGTCGTAATGATTTGTGCAGTCCTTTGAGACATTTGTGATTTGGGGCTATATAAATAAACATTGATTGATTGATTGATTGATTGTTGGTCTTTGCCATTAAGTTGAACGTACCAGTTTCCTCTTATGTTGCGCCCAACCAAGTATTTATACTGTAAGTATTGTATTTCTACACACCAGCGGTTTGATTGTCACGTGCATCTTAGTTGTAGTTTTTATCATCAAATTAGGAAATTATGAAATCGCCATGTAAAATTGCCTGTGGTGAGCATACATAAACTTCTGACCGTAACAGAATAAGTCCGAATTTACTGAGAACACAAAACTGAGATGGACATTGCCTTCGTTCTCTGCATTAGAACCCACCCTCAATTCATTGTTGATATACCTGTGCACCAACTGAAACTGAAAGGGCATGTAAAATGGGGGAAAATGCCCAAAGTCTAAGTGACTTTGGGGGAAAATGCAGACTACTCAAAGAACAATTCACACTTGCACTGTAAATTAGTGGGGATTGAAGCCTCGCTGCCAGCACACACATAATGCGATTCAACCTAAAAACCATCAGTGACTCCAACATGTACAGTAATTTCAGTGTGTTAGACGGTGGGATACCGTACAGAAATACTACATAGCCAAATTAAAATAAGGCTTAATTATGAGTGGGGTCACCTTGTATGTGTGGGTGGGTCGTAAGATAGAGGAATCCAGTCAGAAGGGTGTTAGATGTGGTATCTGTCCCGGCAAAGTGAAGGTCCAGAGCGTACATGAGGAGCTGATCCTCTGAAAATGAGGACTTTTCATCAGCTCCCTAAAAAGAGAAGTTTAAAAAAAAAAAAAAGGGATTCAATAAAATCCATAAAATACTCAACAAAATTCCATTGGGAGTTGTAACTTAGTAGTGAAGTACTGGAATGATAGAGTATTTGATTCAAATTCATACAGTACATAAAAAAAAAACATATTTAAAAAAGTAGTGTAATTTATCTTTTTAGTATTTGGTGACCTTTTCCAGTTCATCCAGATAGCAGTCCATGAAGTCTCGTGGTTGTCCTGTAACTTTGGTACTCTTGTGCTCAGCCAACACGCGCCTTGCAATTTTTTGGCAAGTCTAAAAACATAAGAGAAAGTTGATACAAACTTTTTTCTTAATCTCAGCTAAGACCAATATTTGACAGTAAAGCCAGCAGGGAAAAACACATTAAAATGTTTTCTTGATTTTAGCTGGTCAATCAATCAATCAATCAATGTTTACTCAGTTCGGTGGCGACAGATGAAGCCCTGGCTGTCCAAAGTTGGAACCCGGGCTGGACTGCTCGTCTGTGCATCGGTTGGGGACCTCTTTTCACTGCTGACCTGTCTCCGCTTGGGAGGGTCTCCTGCTGGCCCCATTATGGACTGGACTCTCACTATTATGTTAGATCCACTATGGACTGGACTTTCACAATATTATGCTAGATCCACTCCACGTTCATTGCACCGGTCGCCCAAGGGGGGGGGGGGGGGGGTCCCCACATCTGCGATCCTCTTCAAGGTTTCTCATTGTCCCATTGGGTTGAGTTTTTCCTTGCCCTGATGTGGGATTTGAACCGAGGATGTCGTTGTGGCTTGTGCAGCCCTTTGAGACACTCGTGATTTAGGGCTATATAAATAAACATTGATTGATTGATCATTTAAGTCTCACCTTAAAACTCATCTGTATACTCTAGCCTTTAAATAGACCTCCTTTTTAGACCAGTTGATCTGCCGCTTCTTTTCTTTCTCCTATGTCCCCCCCTCCCTTGTGGAGGGGGTCCGGTCCGATGACCATGGATGAAGTACTGGCTGTCCAGAGTCGAGACCCAGGATGGACCGCTCGTCTGTATCGGTTGGGGACATCTCTACGCTGCTGATCCGCTTGAGATGGTTTCCTGTGGACGGGACTCTCGCTGCTGTCTTGGATCCGCTTGAACTGAACTCCCGTGGCTGTGTTGGAGCCACTATGGATTGAACTTTCACAGTATCATGTTAGACCCGCTCGACATCCATTGCTTTCGGTCCCCTAGAGGGGGGGGGTTGCCCACATCTGAGGTCCTCTCCAAGGTTTCTCATAGTCAGCATTGTCACTGGCGTCCCACTGGATGTGAATTCTCTCTGCCCACTGGGTGTGAGTTTTCCTTGCCCTTTTGTGGGTTCTTCCGAGGATGTTGTAGTCGTAATGATTTGTGCAGTCCTTTGAGACATTTGTGATTTGGGGCTATATAAATAAACATTGATTGATTGATTGATATAGCCCTAAATCATGACTGTCTAAAAGGGCTGCACAAGCCACAATGACATCCTCTGCTCAGATCTCACATCGGGGCAAGAAAAAACTCAACCCAATGGGATAACAATGAGAAACATTGGAGGGGATCGCAGATGTGGGGATGTCCCCGCCTGGGCGACCGGTGCAATGGACATCGAGTAGATATAGCATAATATTGTGAGAGTCCAGTCTATAGTGGATCTAACATAATAGTGAGAGTCCAGTCCATAGTGGGGCCAGCAGGAGACCATCTTGAGTGGAGACAGGTCAGCAGCGCAGAGATGTCCCCAACTGATGCACAGATGGGTGGTCCACCCTGGGTCCCGACTTTGGACAGCTAGCTCTCATCAGTGCCTCCCCACCCCAACGAAGGAGAAGGGAGCAGAGCTGGTAGGCAGCAGTTTTTATTATTTATGCATTCATATTACTACACATGTCCAAGTGCTTGTTTTGTAGCAATATTCCCAATCACACATGCCATTGTGATAAAGACATACCCTTCAAACATTTTATTATAGCAATTCAAGCCAGGTTTTGAAAATAAAAGGGTGGCAACAGCACGGTCTGCCAAGATAGATTAATATTTTTTGTGTTTAATTATGCCATCCGGGAGGAACTCAAAGTAAAGCCGCTGCTCCTTCACATCGAGAGGAGCCAGATGAGGTGGTTCGGGCATCTGGTCAGGATGCCACCCGAATGCCTCCCTAGGGAGGTGTTTAGGGCACGTCCAGCTGGTAGGAGGCCACGAGGAAGACCCAGGACACGTTGGGAAGACTATGTCTCCCGGCTGGCCTGGGAACGCCTCGGGATCCCCCGGGAAGAGCTAGACGAAGTGGCTGGAGATAGGGAAGTCTGGGCTTCCCTGCTTAGGCTGCTGCCCCCGCGACCCGACCTCGGATAAGCGGAAGATGATGGATGGATGGATGGATGGTGTTTAATTATGTATGGATTTTTTATGTTTTTAGATTTCAATTGTTGTTTTATACATTTTCAATTAATGTAATACTGGATGAGGTCTTTAGAGTGATTTTTTTTTATTTTGTAATGTAGTTTCTGAAATTAAATCAATTATAAAAGCTTCACTTTTGATTGTTTGATATTTTGAGATATGAGTAACAAGTCAGTCTTAGGCGTCGGGACACACTTACAAAGAAGAAAACCAAATTGAATTTTGTAAACATTCAATAGCCTCATTACACTATTGCCTATGCATTTGATTATTTTTTTTTTTTACGTACAGACTTCAAGGACAACCTCTTTTGAAATCATAAATCAGGGTGGCAAGCAGCATTTTTGATAACACCCCCCAAAATGCCTGAAATAAATGGGTTGCATGAGCAGATAATATTGAAGTTTAGAAGATATGAAATTGCACACAGTACATTTTTTCTGTCAATATCTAAAGAACAAAAACATTTCAGAAGACAAATTAAGTGCATTTTGCAGGCCACATAAAATTATTTGGTGAGTCACATTTGGCATTTTTTTACCTTTTGTCTAATACTCTTTGCTGTAAAGTTTTGTTCATAAAACATATGCAGATTGATTATTATTTTTTTAAACGCTTTTTAGGCTCAAATGTGGACAATTCTGTTTCAATATAGGCACTTGTCACTCTACTATATCCCTCCATTATCTCAACCACGTTATCCTTATCAAGTATCAGCTGAAGTGTAACCACGAAGCCATATAACTTACCTTGACATTCTCAAAGGCCTTCATGAAGGGCAGTGGCAGACTACGAATCATTGGAAAGGAGTCATAGAGCTGTATTAACACAGAAAACAAAATTATGTGTACTGTGACTAAACACGCCTTCAAACTTCAATCTACAATCCATTGAAACAATTGCATCAGCTAAATATTAACAGTGATATTAATCAGAATTGGCGCTTTGTAGATGCAACAAACAAACAGATCATTTCAATTACAGGCGACAGATGTAACTTTTACACTGATTAAATTGCCACACTGCAGACTATCCATCCATCCATTTCTACCGCTTATTCTTTTCAGGGTCGCGGGGGGGTGCTGGAGCCTATCTCAGCTACAATCGGGTGGAAGGCGGGGTACACCCTGGACTAGACTATGGTAAACGGGTTATACTTGTATAGCGCTTTTCTACTTTGTACGATCAGTGCCAGAGCTTGGTCCGCATTGCCGGCAGTAAGTCGCACACATTTCCAGTGAGGGTTGGACTCCGCCAAGGCTGTCCTTTGTCACCGATTCTGTTCATAACTTTTGTGGACAGAATTTCTAGGCGCAGTCAAGGCGTTGAGGGGTTCCGGTTTGGTAACCGCAGGATTAGGTCTCTGCTTTTTGCAGATGATGTGGTCCTGATGGCTTCATCTGACCGGGATCTTCAGCTCTCGCTGGATCGGTTCGCAGCCGAGTGTGAAGCGACCGGAATGAGAATCAGCACCTCCAAGTCCGAGTCCATGGTTCTCGCCCGGAAAAGGGTGGAGTGCCATCTCCGGGTTGGGGAGGAGACCCTGCCCCAAGTGGAGGAGTTCAAGTACCTAGGAGTCTTGTTCACGAGTGGGGGAAGAGTGGATCGTGAGATCGACAGGCGGATCGGTGCGGCATCTTCAGTAATGCGGACGTTGTGCCGATCCGTTGTGGTGAAGAAGGAGCTGAGCCGGAAGGCAAAACTCTCAATTTACCGGTCGATCTACGTTCCCATCCTCACCATGTCGGTGAGGATGGGAACGTAGATCGACCGGTAAATTGAGAGTTTTGCCTTTCGGTCATGAGCTTTGGGTCATGACCGAAAGGATAAGATCACGGGTACAAGCGGCCGAAATGAGTTTCCTCCGCCGTGTGGCGGAGCTCTCCCTTAGAGATAGGGTGACAAGCTCTGCCATCCGGGAGGAACTCAAAGTAAAGCCGCTGCTCCTTCACATCGAAAGGAGCCAGATGAGGTGGTTCGGGCATCTGGTCAGGATGCCACCCGAACGCCTCCCTAGGGAGGTGTTTAGGGCACGTCCAACCGGTAGGAGGCCATGGGGAAGACCCAGGACACGTTGGGAAGACTATGTCTCCCGGCTGGCCTGGGAACGCCTCGGGATCCCCCGGGAAGAGCTAGACGAAGTGGCTGGGGAGAGGGAAGTCTGGGTTTCCCTGCTTAGGCTGTTGCCCCCGCGACCCGACCTCGGATAAGCGGAAGATGATGGATGGATGGATGGATACTTTGAAGGTACTCAAAGCGCTTAGACACTATTTCCCCATTCACCCATTCACACACTGATGGCGGGATCTGCCATGCAAGGCGCTAACCATGACCCATCAGGAGCAAGGGTGAAGTGTTTTGCTCAAGGACACAACGGACGTGGCTTGGTTGGTAGAAGCTGGGGATCAAACCAGGAACCCTCAGGTTGCTGGCACACCGTCCCATTAACCTAGTCCGAGGGTTAATGTTAGCATATTGAACTTGCCATACTTGAGGATCAACTACAGTAATGAAACTCCACTTGGTCCTTTTCCTTTTCAACCTCAATTGCAAAATACTGATATGTTTGGCAAAGGTTTATTTGCTGTTTCTCCAGACATTCAACAAGCATAGTGGAAACACACCCAACTGTTTTTCTGCGCCGTTCTCGTCAGTAACTGAACATAAAATATGGGGGGTGTGATTTATAGAAATCAGGGGAAATAAAATATGAATCTTCATTGTATTGGAGCAGGGATACTCATCTGGTGGCCAAATTTGTTCCAAGAATGACACCACAGTCCTTTTGCTGATCTCCTTATACAAGTACTCATTGTTGTTTTCCTTCACCCTGAGAAGTACCTCTAATTCATCGGTTCAATTCAAAACACGGGAGACTAATGTTTTTGCAGAAAATTCCTGGAAACACTTGATTGCTCCTGTTGTGTAAAGACACTTGGACCACTGGAATCTCATTGGCAGATCCTTGCATCGTAAGCCATGTGGCTTCTAACTTCTTAACTTAAATTATTTAGTTACACGAGTAGTGTTCCTCAATTCAAATTTTAGGTTCTTTTCTTTTTCATCATTTGGGGTATTCAACTGGTGGCCTGCAAGTTAAGTTTAAAAAACTTGGAAGAGACTAACATTTTTGCAGCAGGTTCCTAAAAATACCAGAGTGCTGTCTAATAGTGGATCTTTGACTAGGTTTTTGCAGAAATTCCTTAAAAATAACAGAGTGATCGTGTTTATAACATTTATAATATCGGCCAATATCAAATGTCCACTCTAGAGCAGTGGTTCTCAAATGGGGGTACTTGAAGGTATGCCAAGGGGTACGTGAGATTTTTTTTAAATATTCTAAAAATAGCAGCAATTCAAAAATCCTTTATAAATATATTTATTGAATAATACTGTAACAAAATATGAATATAAGTTCATAAACTGTGAAAAGAAATGCAACAATGCAATATTCAGTGTTGACAGCTAGATTTTTTGTGGACATGTTCCATAAATATTGATATTAAAGATTTCTTTTTTTGTGAAGAAATGTTTAGAAGGAAGTTTATGAATCCAGATGGATCTCTTTAACAATCCCCAAAGAGGGCACTGTAGAAATCTTTATTTATAATTGAATCACTTGTTTAGTTTTCAACGAGTTTTTAGTTATTTTAATATCTTTTTTTCCAAATAGTTCAAGAAAGACCACTACAAATAAGCAATATTTTGCACTGTTATACAATTTAATAAATCAGAAACTGATGACATAGTGCTGTATTTTACTTCTTTATCTCTTTTTTTCAACCAAAAATGCTTTGCTCTGATTAGGGGCTACTTGAATTAAAAAAATGTTCACAGGGGGTACATCACTGAAAAAAGGTTGAGAACCACTGCTCTAGAGGACGCTGGTTCTCAGGGATTCTCAAACTGTGGCATGCGGGCTCTATCTAGTGGTACGTCAAAGAGCCACTTGATTAAAATACAGTGTTTTATTTTCCTATATTAAAAGACATTATCACTGCTTAAACTGTGTGTCATGTTACAGTGGCCAAACATATCTGTGGAGGTTGCCCTCCAGTGGGTTCTCCTGACCGTAATAGACCTTCTTGGAATCCCGGGAGTCTGGTTTGGACACTGCTATAATTTTGGTCACACACCAGGTCAGCACTCTGCTCGGCGACTTTTCAGTCTGTTTTGGTTTTGCGTGCCTATGCGTCCATTCGCTCCAACTCCCAACAACTGTGTCTCGGTCCGGCTGCTGCTAATAAGCATGGCAGGTGATTGGATGATCATCCCAAACTGGGTAATCCAATCACCTGCCAGCTGTGCTTCGAGGCCGGTCCTTACACACCCCGCTCCACGGCAGGCCCGCAGACCACGCCCCCCTCCACAATATTTAATATACTAGTTGGAAAAAAAAATTGGCTTACTAAGCTCCTGTATTTTAACGTTGGTCATTATGGTGGTACTTGGAAAGTCAAGTGTGAGAACAACTCCTCTAGAATATACAAAGTAGGACTAATAGTGAAGAAAGAAGTCTGGCCCCCCAGTCCTTAGTTTTCTAGAAATGTTTTTCCAAAACATCTTAGTTTATTATCACTCTATTAGAGTAATGCTGTTTTGATCCTGGTCATGGAAATACTTTTACTCACCATAGCCCACGGTCCATTTGCCAACTTGGCATTCTCCGTGAAACATTGAACAATCACTTTGATGAACTCATCATCATAATCGTAGCGACGACCAAACAGAACTTGGCAAATGATGTTGGAGGATGCATTATGGAACATAAGCTGAGGACTCAAAGTTTTGCCTGTTTAAAAAAAACACCAAAAAACACAAATTTAACCAGAATGCACTTGCATGGGAAAAAAATGGGTAATTTACAGTGTACGTTGTATCAAATCAACAGTGTTTGGTAAAAATGTTTTTTCAACCTATTTTTTGTGTCAACTATAAGAGGTGATGGTGATTAGCGAGATACTGTATCAGTTTATGTTCCTGATGAAAGCTACAGTAACTGTATGTATGTTGCAAAAAACACACTTGTCATACCAATACTCGTTTCCAGTGTTTTCATGATAAACTCAATCTCTCCCAGAATCCTCTCCTCCATTGAGTTCTTCCCAAGACCAAAGTCCCTCAACGTCATCAGAGCAAAGCGACGATGTTCCTTCCAACTTAAGCCATAGTCAGCCAGGATCACTCCTGCAGTTACGATAGAGAATACACAGTACAGAACTGTAGTTTTAAAATCACTGGAAAAATAGTCTTTGGTTTTGCTTAATGATGGCCATGTTTTTCTGTTCCCTAAACGCCTACCATCCATCCATTTTCTACATTCACACTCACATTCACACACTAGGGCCAATTTAGTGTTGCCTATCAACCTATCTATCCCCAGGTGCATGTTTTTGGAAGTGGGAGGGATTCGGAGTACCGGAGCGAACCCACGCAGTCACGGGGAAAAGATGCAAACTCCACACAGAAAGTTCCCGAGCCCGGGATTGAACTCAGGACTACTCAGGACCTTCATATTGTGAAGCACATGCCCCTGTTTCACCGTGCTGACCCCCTAAACAACTTTACAGGATTAAATGGTGATTCCTGAAATATTAAGCTGGTCTGATTTATGGGGTCCAATGTTAGGATTTAATACCAGTTGCTCTATGGTAAAATATTAGGGGTATACATTTGTTTTTACAGCGGTTCAAGAGTAGAAGAGTTTAATCTTGGAGCATCTTATTTTTTTTTACATGACTGTATACTTCATTACCTTTTCTATTTGTGGTGTCGTTGACGTAAAGGTCTTGGGGTCTTCCAGCAAAATCTGTAGCCTTAGACACCAAAGCCTCTTTCAAAGCATGAACTCCGTTGACAATAACAGCTGGTTTTCGCCCAAGGTACAAACTATAAACATTTCCATATGCCTTCCTCAGCTGAAAAAAATAACCATAAATACACAATACAAATATTAATAAATACATACAATGTGTTACAAATGTGTCAATGTCAAGATATATTTGGATATTCAGCATATCACTTTCTAAAATACCATACACACTGAGGATGGAAATCTTACATGAACTCACAATTTGATTCCGAAATTCCTGGGCCGAAGATTCCATTCAGAATCAATTCTTTATTCAACATGATTCCTGATTCAAACCGATTCTCTTAATGTATCATTATATTAAAACCTTTTCCAAACAGGTTAGGTTACTAAAACTTCTCTTGGCTGCTGACATTAGACATACGGTCGTGGTCAAAAGTTTACAAACACTTGTAGAGAACATAATGTCATGGCTGTTTTGAGTTTCCAATCATTTCTACATTTCTTATTTTTTTGTGATAGAGTGATTGGAGCACATACCTGTTTGTCACAAAAAACATTCATGAAGTTTGGTTTTTTGGTCTACTGAAAATGTGTCCAAATCTGGTGGGTCAAAAGTATACATTCAGCAATGTTAATATTTGGTTACATGTCCCTTGGAAAGTTTCACTGCAATAAGGCGATTTTGGTAGCCATCCACAAGCTTCTGGTTGAATTTTTGACCACTCCTCTTGACAAAATTAGTGCAGTTCAGCTAAATGTGCTGGTTTTCTGACATGAATTTGTTTCTTCAGCATTGTCCACATGTTTAAGTCAGGACTTTGAGAAGGCCATTTTAAAACCTTAATTCTAGCCATTCCTTTACCACTTTTGACGTGGGGTCATTGTCCTGTTGGAACACCCAACTGCGCCCAAGACCCAACTCCCGGGCTGATGATTTTAGGTTTTCCTGAAGAATTTGGAGGTAATCCTCCTTTTTCATTGTCCCATTTACTCTCTGTAAAGCACCAGTTCCATTGGAAGCAAAAGAGACCGAGAGCATGATACTACCTGTCAGGCTTTCCCCTGACAGTTTGTTTGTGTTAGTTTTTTTCCTCTGCATTTGTCTTGTTTTCCTCTGTGTGTTTAGTATTTCCTGTTTTTAGTTCCTGTCAGCGCTCTTATTTTGTCCGTTTCCTGTTTTTTCCCCTGTGCGCTGTTTTCCCCTCAGCTGCGACTAATTGGCACCTGGCCACACCTTGTGTCAATCAGCCCGCTTCTATTTGAGTCTGTTTTTGTCCTCCAGTCAGTTGCTGGATTGTTGTCGTTGCCACATGTCGCTCTTGTCGTTGCTACCTGTCGTATCTTGTCTTGTCTATGCAGCGTTGCGGTAAGCTATGTTTTATTGTGGTTTTTAGCTTACTGCCTTTTGTTCCCTGCTTCCAGGTTTGTTTTTGTATTACATGTACGACTTCTGTTTCCTGCTCGATTCTTGCTAGCTTCCATGCTAAGTTCCTTTTTGTTTTCTAGCTCCCATGTTAGCTCCCTTAGTTTGTTATCCGCCTCGTGCGTGCTTTTTGTTCGCACCCTTTGTTTGGTTTTTGTTTTCGTGTTTTAATTAAAACATGTTTTCCTGCAAAATGCCTCCCTCCTTCTCTGCTTCTTGGGCTTCGTCTACAAATAACTCCGACACTACCACCACCATGCTTGACTGTAGGTATTGTAGTCCTGGGATTAAAGACCTCACCTTTTCTCCTCCGAACAATTTGCTGAGTATTGTGGCCAAACAGCTCAATTTTTGTTTTATCTGATACCAGAAATTTCCTCCAGAAGGTCTTATCTTTGTCCACGCAATGTCAGATGAAACAAAAATCTTGAAAATAAATGATAATAATCACAATTGTCAGAGTTACACATCTTGGAGAAAATAAACATTAATTCATTTAAAAAAAATTAAACTGATTCTTGAAAATATGAATCTATTTAGAATTGGAATACAGTAAATAGGAAATGCGATTCGGATGTGGATCGATTTGTTTTGGAGCATGCCTAATACTCACCTCAACATAGTCTAAATAAAGTCGGAATAAAAAATGTATACATAAATGTCATATTATACCTGTTTACCTAATTTGATTAATTTTCAACAATTGCTGATATTTATTGATAAATTGACTGGACAAAATGAATAATTACCTCTTTAATGGAGGTACTGTAATTTACTGCATTACGACAAAGTTGCTGCATATACTCCTGAGAGCCAGCATCCTCTGCAATAGACATGTTATGTCATGCAAAACAAGGTAATTAATTTTCTCCGAAATGTGTAACTGACAAAAGACCAAAACAAATGTGCACTCAGGAGTTTAAGTCCTTGTCTGCTTAAACGATTAAAAAAAACATAATTTGTTTATTATAGTACAGAATGAACACAACATGTACTTTGTTTATTAAGATTACAATAAATGTCTGTGTTTTTGAATATTAACAAACACTCTATATGAGCCATTATACAGCAGACATTAAAATACAAGGATAATACTTATTCATTTCTCTTATTAGTGTCCTCTTGTGCTCCTATTGTCATGCCTACAGTGTGTCAAGGTCAAGGCCATTGAGTTTGGTTTCTAGCTAAATGAGGTATATGAGTAAAGGGCACAGTTGTCAACTATGGACAGACTATTGTTGTGTGTCGTTATCTAATCACAATTCATGGAAGATTTATTGTGAGAAAATCCATGCCAACAAAAACATGTTTTACTAGTTTTGTCATAATCCATAGCTTTACCTTGCAGATTGTCAGGTCACACAAACTAATACGATCCAGTGCATGTTTTGAATAAACTAAAGAGTTTTTGTTTTTCATACCCTTTCAAAGTCTTGCAGGGGGTTCTCCAAGCTCAGGCTCAGTATGTTTCCCAGGACAGGCACGATTGTAGGACCAGGTGGAAAATTCTTGGGCCTAAGGCACATGAAATTATAAATGATGAAGAAAACACAGAGCAGCAGCAGGATTGAGGCCAACATTTTGGAGAGGAATGGACAGGACCGAACCACCCGAGTGCTCTATATGCGCTTGCGCAACTCTCTGCCCTGCCTTCCTTGTTTGTGTACTTTGCTTTCCCGAGTCAAGGGGGAGGGGGAATTACAACATGCGTGGGAAGAAACCAAACAGCAACGCATACAATAGATTGATTGATTGATTGATACTTTTATTAGTAGATTGCACAGTTCAGTACATATTCCGTACAATTGACCACTAAATGGTAACACCCGAATAAGTTTTTGAACTTGTTTAAGTCGGAGTCCACGTTAATCAATACATGGTAGATGTTGGTCAAATGTAAGACAAGCACACATATGTTTAAATTTTTTTTATGCATTTTACCTCTGAAAGAAACTAGCAAAAGTCAGCAAACAATGGAGTTAATGAGATTCATAACACTGTCGTGTCTATTACACCCATAAAGCCCTCTGAAAAAATATCCAAAAACCGCCAGCAGTACCTCATTTATATCTTGTGACCTGAATATTATCCAAGCGTTAGCGATATTGTTCTTATAAGTCCTTACATTATGTGGCGTTGTCTGTTATGCCTGCAATAGCAGGGGTAGAGAACCTATGGCTCTTGAGCCAGATCTGGCTCTTTTGATGACTGCATCTGGCTCTCAGATAAATCTTAACAGACATTGCTTAACACGATAAGTAATGAATAATTCCGCTGGTAATCCACAATGGATCCAACACAGTCGCGAGAGTCCAGTCCAAAGCGGATCCAACACAGCAGCGAGAGTCCCGTTCACAGCGGAGCCAGCAGGAAACCATCCAAAGCGGAGGCGGATCAGCATCGCAGAGATGTCCCCAGCCGATACACAGGCGAGCAGTACATGGCCACCGGATCGGACCAGACCCCCTCCACAAGGGAGAGTGGGACATAGAAGAAAAAGAAAAGACACGGCAGATCAACTGGTCTAAAAAGGGAGTCTATTTAAAGGCTAGAGTATACAAATGAGTTTTAAGGTGAGACTTAAATGCTTCTACTGAGGTGGCATCTCGAACTGTTACCGGGAGGGCATTCCAGAGTACTGGAGCCCGAACGGAAAACGCTCTATAGCCCGCAGACTTTTTTTGGGCTTTGGGAATCACTAACAAGCCGGAGTCCTTTGAACGCAGATTTCTTGCCGGGACATATGGTACAATACAATCGGCAAGATAGGATGGAGCTAGACCGTGTAGTATTTTATACGTAAGTAGTAAAACCTTAAAGTCACATCTTAAGTGCACAGGAAGCCAGTGCAGGTGAGCCAGTACAGGCGTAATGTGATCAAACTTTCATTAATATTAAATACATGTTTAGTGTATAAATAATAACTAAATGTTTAGTGTATGAATATTAAATACATGTTTAGTGACACTTCACCCTTGCTCCTGATGGGTGCTGGTTGGCGCCTTGCATGGCAGCTCCCTCCATCAGTGTGTGAATGTGTGTGTGAATGGGTACATGTGGAAGTAGTGTCAAAGCGCTTTGAGTACCTTGAAGGTAGAAAAGCGCTATACAAGTACAACCCATTTATCTGTTTTTCTACCACACCTGTTCAAGAAGTCACATTAAGGGTAACAAGTATTTTATTTATTATTGGTTGGGTTCAGAATAACAATGTCATTAAAAAGAATAAGAGCCTTACTAGACTCTAAAAATGCTGGTCGTACTTAAAAATGCACGCATTTAGTTGTATTCAGTGTTGAAAAAACATTATATGGCTCTCACAGAAATACATTTAAAAATATTTGGCTTTCATGGCTCTCTCAGCCGAAAAGGTTACCGACCCCTGTGCTATAGCATACAGGATGTCCCCGACCGGATGTTACGTTATGACGCTTGTTGTTGTGACACATTGAAACCTATGCTACACTGGGAGCTGGTCGGAATAAACACTTTGCTTGTATAAACTGTCTGATCATTACAATCCATATCACGACATGGTGTCAGAAGTTCGAAAGTGGTAAAAAGAGCAACTTTTGGAGTTGAAAGGAGAGTTTTAATAACGTCACTGAGAGACGAGATGTCTGAAAGCGGCAACCAAGTGGCTGTACCGGCAGCGCGGCAACAACGACCTCCCCAGCTAGCGGCTAATGCTAACGCTCCTCCGAGCGCTACGTTCTCCATACAACCACCTGAAGCGTTCAACTTTTCAAAGCCTCAGGACTGGGAACGATGGATACGCGGGTTTGAGAGATTCCGGCTAGCCAGCAACCTCCATCTTAGCACTGAAGCTAACCAGGTGAACACTCATCAACTGCATGGAGGATGAAGCAGACGACATCCTGCGCGGTCATGATTTAACCGGCGTACAGAGACAGCAGTACACCTCGGTGAAAGCCACACTTGAAAGGTGCATTGTGCCTAGGAAGAACGTGATATATGAGAGGGCAAGATACAACCAAAGAGTGCAACAACCAAACAAGACTTTTGGATGTTTTTATTACTGCATTGCATATACTGGCAGAAAACTGCAAATACAGAGTACTTCACAACGAGTTAATAAGAGATTGCATTGTGGTGGGGCTGAGAGAAGTCTATTCGAGAGGATGCAGTTAGACCCAGATTTGACTATGAAAAAAGCAGTCAACATGGCAAGACAGTCCGAAGTGATCAAGAGGCAGCAAACAGACCTCAGGGGAGGGGGCAGGATGGACATTGATGCAATAACAAAATTCAGAAGACAAAAAACATTATCCCCCAAGACCCCTCATCACCGAAGGACTCAGCAGCAAGGCCACAGCCATAATCTGATGTAGAAAGTCCCCTGGTCATGCCAAAGCACAGTGGCCAACCAGAGATGTCACATGTCACACACGTGGAAAGAGAGGCCATTACAACAATCAATCAATCAATCAATCAATGTAACGAGTGTCTCAAAGGGCTGCACCAGCCACAACGACATCCTTAGGTCAGATCCCTCGTCAGGGCAAGGAAAAACTCAACCCAATGGGATAATGAGAAACCCTGGAGGGGACCGCAGATGTGGGGGACATCCCCCGCCCTCAATCGTTTAATGCTAGACATAGGGAGACCCGGAAATAATATGGTACAGTAATCGAGACGAGACGTAACGAACGCATGAATAATGATCTCAGCATCGCCAGTGGACAAGATGGAATGAATTTTAGCAATATTACGGACATGAAAGAAGGCCATTTTAGTAACACTCTTAATGTGTGACTCAAACGAGAGAGTTGGGTCAAAGATAATACTCAGATTCCTTACCGAGTCGTCTTATGTAATTGTTTGGTTGTCAAATGTTAAGGTGGTATTAATAAATAGGTGTCGGTGTCTAGCAGGACCGATACTCAGCATTTCTGTTTTCTTTGTGTTGAGTTGCAAATAGTTGCTGAACATCCATTGTTTAATTTCATTAAAACACGCCTCCACCTGACTACAATCCGGCGTGTTGGTCCGCTTTAGTGGCATGTAGAGTTGGGTGTCATCAGCATAACAGTGAAAGCTAACACTGTATTTGCGAATTATGTCACCGGCAGCATGCAAATTCTGGAGCGTGCAGGGCCAAGAACCGAAGCCTGGGGAACTCCACACGTTACCTTAACATAGTTGGAGGTCACATTGTAATGGGAGACACACTGCATCCTGTCAGTAAGATAGAAGTTAAACCAAGACAAGGCTAAGTCTGACATACCAATATGTGTTTTGATACGCTGTAATAAAATATTATGATTGACGGTATCGAAAGCAGCGCTAAGATCAAGTAGCAGTAACATGGATCACACATCAGCATCCATCGTTAGCAATAGATCATTAGTTATTTTTGCGAGGGCTGTCTCAGTAGAGTAATTTGCCCTGAAACTGGATTGAAAGGGTTCACAGAGATTGTTAGATGATAAATGTTCATTTAGCTGCTGTGCAACAATTTTTTTGAGGATTTTTTAAATAAACGGAAGGTGGAACACCGTCCGGTAGTTTACCAAGAGGTCAGGATCGAGGTTAGGTCTTTTCAGCAGAGGAAGAATAACCACTTTTTTTAATCAGCTCTTTGTGTTCCCATTTCTTGAAGTGTTCCACTATTTCCACGTATGTAGCAACGAAGTGAAGTGAATTAAATTTATATAGCGCTTTTCTCTAGTGACTCAAAGCGCTTTACATAGTGAAACCCAATATCTAAGTTACAGCAGGTGGGTAAAGTGTCTTGCCCAAGGACACAACGGCAGTGACTAGGATGGCGGAAGCGGGAATCGAACCTGCAACCCTCAAGTTGCTGGCACGGCCACTCTACCAACCGAGCTATACCGCCCCAACGAGACTTTCTGAACCGCACTGTATTCCCTATCTTGGTAACAGCTCCCACTGAGAATACATTCCCAGACAGCTTTGGAACATTCAGCACATCATACTTTGTTACATTTTTACATCACTTAATTTGAAAGTAATTTTCAGGTTGACATTTCCAATTCCTAGGGCGTCAACCACCCTGCAGTCACCCAGTTTCGCAGACTGGTTTTGTGAACTGCTGGTATTCTTGAAGAATTCCCTTTATCACACGTTGTGTGTTTTGATACTCCAGAATCAATCAACCACTCAGCCTGTTGTGGTCCGCCACTGTTTGCATCCCTGATCACAAAGGCACTTTCAAAGGAATCTCCTTCATCCTCACACATCATGTGCTTTGCCTTGTGGATTTTCTTTTTTGGTTTATTTTTTTAGGGTTGGACAATCGCGCTTGATATGGCCTTCTCTACCACGTTTGTAACATCTCCACATGCTTTTGTCTGCTGCTCCCACTGTCTTGGAGCTATCCTGCAAATTTCCCCGAAATTTTGAAGACATAGCTGATGAACCACCTGACGTAGCACCGCTGGAATCACGATCATCCACTCTCTTTTGCTCTTCATTTATTAATGCTTGCTGAACGAACTTCAGTATCAGGTAGTCAGTCTTTGTTTCTAGTGCAGTGACAATTGTAGCATAACCTGGTGGCAAGCTACCCAACAGTGTTACAATTTGGTCTTCCTCTTCAATTACAGATCCAATTGCTGATAGCTGATCAGTTAGCTCCTTCATTTGTGTTAAATGCTCCGTTAAAACCTCTCCTTCCTTCATTTCACATCTGAAATATATTTTCTTCAGGAGCAGTTCATTACCCAAAGTATCCCTCTCAAAATGGGCTATCAGCGTGGTCCACGCCTCTTTGGGAGTCTGACAGCTTGTTATCAGGTGCAACTGGGGTGTACTTACATTTAGCAATAACATAGAGAACGCGTTTTCTCTCCGTCTTGTGAATTCAGCCTGTGCTGCTGCGTTAGCATCTACGGCTAGCGTCTCCGTCTCCATTAGCATGCCCCATAGGCCATTGCCCTTTAGCAAGTGTTCCATCTGAAACTTCCATATTGCCCAGTTCTCTGGTCCACTCAGTCTGTCAATAAACAGCTTATCCTCCATTGTGAGTTCCCACAATACTGTTTATCTTCACACCAAGTCTGTGTACAACAGCTTTTTAGCGACGTTCTGGGCCCGTAACCTGTTCTTTGGCAGAGTTTTTATTGACTGGCATGCACACACAGGTAATAAAGTAAGTGCATCTCTTTTTACAAGCAGTCTGCAGAGATGGAATGAATCAACAGTACAACAGTGCCATCTATTGGAAAAACTACAGCATTACAACAGCTATTGCTGCTATATTGATATCATCAGCCGGTGAGCTGCTGCATCGCCTCTGAGTTGGTGAATGTTAATTTCAGAGTATGAATAATACCTTTCACCTTGATAATAGAAAGTTGAAGCCCTAAGCCAAGAAATTGACCAACTGTGACCTCCAAATTATGCCGTGAATAGATTGCGAGAAAGACACATTTTTTTAACCTGCGTGAGGTTTGTGATTCATTCCTCATACGGGAAGATACAAAACATCCCTAGTGAGAGCAGACATTGTACAGTAAGTGGTTGTTTAATCATGTTTATTAAGCCTCAGGTTGTTTTTTTGTTTGTTTGTTTTTGGTTGGGTAGACGTGGGCCTGGTGGGATTGACAAGCATGCTTCGGGGCGGTCATACTGGTGGTGGGTTGGCTTGGGTGCCTGCTGCCTGCTGGGTTGTATGTTGTTACCTCCCTTTACAGGGAGGCTCTGCGCTGTTCAATCACCTGTGACAGACGGCAGCTGTGAGGGGCAGTGGCGCTGAGTGTGGTCGGCGGTGCAATGAGTTGCTTGGTTGGACAGGGCAGATGTCCCATTGCTCCTTGGGCGTTGTTGTCGTTTGCGGGATCGGTCAGTCCTTTGCTTTGTACTGCAGATGGGCAGTGGTGGCGGTGGTTGCTATGGAGCTACCGGCGGTTGGCGTTGCTGTGTTTGGTTGGAGTGGCTGAGCGCCGATGTAATTGTGGGGACGGGCTGGAGTTGGCTTGCTGGCTGGCTTGGGTTCTGACATGAGGGCCGGATGTGTTGACGTCTTTCCCCGTTGAGTGGCATCGTTCTCCAGTCAGGACTTGTGGTAGGCATTGCTGTGTGGGCAACTTGGTTGTAGTCTTCACTAAGGATATAACGGTATCAAATCTCACGGTACGACATTATCATGGTATTAAAGAAATGGTACAACATTATTTCGGTATGTGCCCCCCTAAAAAAAGACTTAAAATCTTAGTGTGTAAAATTAAGTGGAAAGTATGTTTAGAATAAACAGACCTACGGTAATTGTACAAAAACATAATGCTAAATGTTCTATTCATATTTGTTGCTCCAATCATGAATTTTGCAAACAATAGGGACAGCGTGGCGCAGTGGAAGAGTGGCCGTGCGCAACCCGAGGGTCACTGGTTCAAATCCCACCTAGAACCAACCTCGTCACGTCCGTTGTGTCCTGAGCAAGACACTTCACCCTTGCTCCTGATGGTTGCTGGTTGGCGCCTTGCATGGCAGCTCCCTCCATCAGTGTGTGAATGTGTGTGTAAATGTGGAGGTAGTGTCAAAGCGCTTTGAGTACCTTGAAAGTAGAAAAGCGCTATACAAGTACAACCCATTTATCATTTATAGTGCAGGGACTTCCACTGTTTTAAGCAAACATTATAAATAACTCAGTTACGTGTCTTTAAACATCCGATTTAACACAGTAATGCTCACTTTTTTGTCGTTCATCTTTATCTTTGTGACAAGCAGTGTCCTCAACAGTGGACATCTGCAGAACTCAATCTGGAATATGTTGTTTCTCAGAAAAGTTAACAATTTAACTTTGAATAATGTAAGTACCTCAAAAGCCAATGTTAGGCTGCGCTGACTTCAAATATATTTTCTGGATGACTGTTTATGAGAAGGCGACTGATCCACGGAGTAAGCTGACTTTAGTCTGAGAGCGGCGCGGCGGCCTTGCTCCAGCCGCCGCGCAACATCCAGAGAAACAAGCGTTGGAAATAAGTGTGGATGGATTGAGGATTTATCAAATAATTTTTCAGTTTACTCATATTTCCCACGTGAAACTTTTTTTTGGGAGTGATGACCTCCATTCGCTGCACCGTGTCCAGCTGATGGTGTGTCGCCTTGGAAACGTAGACTTTCTTACCTTGTGTTTTCAGAGGTTATTTTTTCACCGGGGTTTGTGAGTAACATATCTTAAATGAATAGATTTTGACGAGACTTTTCTAGAATTGTCCAAAAAACAATTCCTCCCATCGACTACGAACAAACTTCAGTTCCTGCTCATGGCGTTTTATACCCCTACATTAGTGCTTCGCGCTGCGTAGAGGACTCCAGGAGATGTAGTCTATTTTTTGGACCTGACCAACGCTAAAGCGCTGAAGAAAACTACACACAAAGTTTTTGTTTGATACCGTCAGGTGTCATGGTATTATTGTAAAGACATTGAAACCAAAATACTGCGGTTACAACAGAACTGTTACACACTTAGTGTTCAGTGAGTTGGATTGTCGGACTCGCGGGGCTGGGTGTGGAGTTGCTGTTCGCCCGGTTTGCATTTGTTTGGTAGCGTTCTGGAGCGTTTGCAGATTTAAGTGGGGAAAGATGGACATGTTTGGAGGCACGCATGTGGATGGTGTGGCTCTTGTTGGACCAGTGTTTGTTGTTTCCTCTGCCGGGACAGTGTGTTGTATGGCTGTTTGTTTTGGCTATTGGATGAGGCGCAGCTTGGTTGAGGGATTTAGGTGTTTGTACAGGTCAAAAGTCAGCAACCCGCGGCTCTTTAGAGCAGCCCCTAGTGGCTCCCTGGATCATTTTTAAAAAAAGATTGAGGATGGAAAAAGATGGGGGGGTGGGGGGGGGGTGGAATACAAACAAACGCAGCAGTTTGTTTACATGTCTTCTACTCCTTCTTTGTCTCATTTTGTCCACCAAAACTTTCATGCTGTGCGTGAATGCACACAGGTGCGCTTTGTTGATGTTATTGACTTGTTGGAGTGCTAATCAGGCATATTTGATCAGAGCATGACTGCAAGCTAATCAATGCTAACATGCTATTTAGGCTAGTTGCATGTACATATTGCATCAATATGCTTCATTTGTAGGTATCTTTGTATATACTTTAGTTTTGCATGTCTCATGACACATTATATGTTTGTAATATTGGCTTTCGTGACCTCTGTGGTGCTTTTTTTGTGGACTTCTGGATCTGCCTCCCGGGAGCCTTTTGGCCATGGAGACCAGCTGCAGGGTCTCTGCTACACCAGAGTCTGTTTGGATGTACTGGAGAAGATGCGGATGAGGGGACATGACTGTGGAGCTAGCACTGAGCTACTGGGACGGAGAGGCTTCGCGGTGTCTTGACTGGGTGAGCAGGTGTCGGACACCTCAGTCACCTTGGACGTATCCTCGCTCATCCATGCGGACTGGACACTGGCCGAGAGTGGAGTCGGCTGTCTTGGTTGCCTTGTTGGGTCTGCTCCTGTCTCTGGCCATGCTCCCTCCACCCCAGCAGACGATGGCGTGGAACACCGCAGAGGCCACCACAGTGGATATGTTTCTTTTACTTTTTATTCATAGCTGTATGTAGAAGTGTCTGGTTGTATCTGCTGCTTTAATGTCTTTAATGTCCTCTGTGTTCTTTTATGTTTGATGTTTCCCTCTTACACACATGGAAGAGGGATGTGTACTATGGCTATGAGTTGTTGTTTTTTTTTTTTGTTTTTTTTTTCCCTTGGCCTCAGTCTGCACCCCCACAGTCCAGGGCCTAGGCTAAGACCGATTTTTAAATTTTATTTTAATCTTCTATTTTTTCTTCCCCCCTACCCTCCCGTTTTTTACCTGTATGTCATCTTTTTTGTAAGGGGCGCTGGAAGCCGGCAGACCCGTCAGCGATCCTGTTCTGTCTCCCTGTAATGTTTGTCTGATCTTGAATGGGATTGTGCTGAAAATTGTAATTTTCCTGAAGGAACTCTCCTGACGGAATAAATAAAGTACTATCTATCTATTCATGTCTGAAAGTTGTTTGTGTGCCATGTTGTTCCAGACCATAGCAAACATTACCTAGCTTTCCAAAGATTGTAATAAGTCTATTAAAAGGAGAAAGTCTGCCGTTTCCTTTAACTTGGACACACAAATTAATTCTTTTGGCCATTAAAACTCAGTAATTTCCAGGAGTTATCTGACCTTCTGAGTAGCCTCTGATTTACTAATGGTTTCTAATGTTGTAAAAATGTGTAGAATAAATATTACATTTCAATATTTCTGCCAACGGAGATTTGGTTCAGCCTGTAACACATTTCAGGGTTCGTACACCTTTTCCATGGCCAAATGCAAGCACTTATTAAGGACTTTTGATATCAATTTTCCAGATTTTCCAGTACCATTCAAAAGGCAAAAAACAGTGTGAATCAATCTATAAACTTGTTGTTTGAGGTCACCAAATGCTTTCTGCAGGAAGAATACGGAAAATCTGCTAAAACGTAAGCCTCACACTGAACCAGCACTTATCATTATCTGAATGGGGCATAGAAAATGAAGCAGTGTTTCTATAAACTATTCAATGTCATTGGTGTTTACAAACGTGTGTCTATTTGTGTTTTTTTTTCTTCTAATTTCTTGTTCTTTTCTTTACTTACAGCACTCAATGACACGGAACAGCACAGATTGATTCACACTGTATTTGTGCTTGTAAACTGCATAATGTGATATGGATAAACACACCCTCAAAATGTCAATTTCACTCATTTATTAACAAAACTCTTCCAGATTAATATAAGGACAATAGATTAAAGGAGAATATTTGGCTTGTTTCACATTGCCCCAGTCAACAATATTAAGCATATGTAGCTTTATAACTGTGGCCATGATAAAAAAAATTAACAAAAAGACAAGAGTTAACTTTTTATGCTTTCACTGAAGTAGCCAGACGAGTTAAGTGGACAACAAAATAATAGAGCAAGAAATGCATACAACCTTGTTGTGTACAAACTACAAAATCATACTGTATATGTTAATTCAGTTCTAAGTTGTGAAAAAGGTTACAAATTATACATTACATGACCTTCACAGTGCAAACAAGTCCAATAATGGACCATCCAATGTTCATAAAATGACAAGCTCCTGACATGATGGACCAATGCACCACTGTCCTCTTGGGGGCGACACAGAGTCGTATATACGGCTCTGGCATGACAACAACCTAATGTAAGGGCTAATGTCAGATCTAGCATGTAAAAGACACTATCATTGCCATAACCACAACCATATGCACCAGGACCACCTGGCTGTTAGAATGTTAAATGGACAGCAGGCCTGGAATTTCGTCATTTTAGGAGCAAGGCCACTTGGCATTTGGTGTCGGACTCGTCAACCTTTTGAGGGCGCAAAGGCTAAATGTCAAAGCAGGAAGGCCATCAAATAAAACAATGATTTTAAGTACCTTTAGCCACTGATGTCAAAAAAACTGTAATTTTTTCCTGTACTGAAAAGTCTCCAATCTATACATTATGGTGTTTATTTATCATTATTATTGTTTCACTGCATTTAATTTGTTTCTTGTGTTTTTTCCCTTCATTTTGTACATGGTGTGCAATTTCAAAGAAAATTTAAAAAGCCAGACAAAGGGCATGTTTCTAAATTGTGTTTATTACAATACACAATCAAACTGAGAATTTGTTCTCTTGTTTGGTGGTAAGTTGTACATTAAGTTACATATCTATATAATGTAGCTTTAATGTAGCAAACTACTTTTGCCATGTAAACTTAGACTTAGATGTCCTTTATTGTCATTTAAATTTGAATTTTACAGTACAGATAAGAACGCAATTTCGTTACTTTAGTTCGTTCTAGTGCAGGATACAAGAGACATAAGGTGCAGATATAAATAGAATTACTGTACAGATAAATATATTGCACTTTTGCATATGTTCCACGTATGTTATATTGTCTCTATAGTCCAGCAAGTTAATCCGTTTTTTGGGGGAATTAAACAGATTATTATGATGTGTTCAAGAGTTTTATGGCCTGAGGGAAGATGCTGTTACAGAACCTGGAGGTTCTGCTACGGAGGCTGTGGAACCTCTTTCCAGAGTCCAGCAGTGAAAGCAGTCCTGGTGGGGGTGGGAGAAGTCTCTACAGATTTTCTGAGCCCTGGTCAGGCAGCGGCTTTTTGCGATCTCCCGGATTGATAGCTTGTAGTATAGCTTTCTACAATACTATGGGGATAGCTTCATTTAATCAGGAGTAACTTGTAGCTTCGCTTACTCAATTTTATAACTAGCTTTCCCATCACCGGTGATTAGTGAGTGATGTTTAATCATGGACATGGAGCACATAACAGAGAGAGGAAACATAAACGCAGATAATAACTCCCACCCACATGTGCTCGGCTACCCCACAAACATAACCACCCTGGCATTGAAGTCCTTGATTTGGACATAACGACAGCCACAAACATCTGACTGTTTATATCGCCACTTCTCCAGTCCTACCATTAAAAGCGGTTACACCTTACTGTTATTGTATTGTCAGTGTCTGTACTAATTACTACAGAATTACCAAGTTATATTTTTCTTGCACAATCTTTGCATTTTTTTCTACTCTTCAGGTGTATTATGCACTTACAAACTTAAGTTGTTATGTATAACTGTTGTTTATATGACAATGGCAAATATGGCAATAAACTATGGATTGATTGGTACATACTTACCATGATAGACAGTTATGATACAGTATTTATCGGGTTTTTCCCTTAAAGGCCTACTGAAACCCACTTCTACCGACCACGCAGTCTGATAGTTTATATATCAATGATGAAATATTAACATTGCAACACATGCCAATACGGCCTTTTTAGTTTACTAAATTACAATTTTAAATTTTGCGCAGAAGTATCATGCTAAAACGTCGCGGTATGATGACGTGTGCGCGTGACGTCACGCATTGTAGAGGACATTTTGGTCCAGCACCGTTGTCTCTTTTCATCGCATAATTCCACAGTACTATGGACATATGTGTTGCTGAATCTTTTGCAATGTGTTTAATTGATAATGGAGACGTCAAAGAAGAAAGATGTAGGTGGAAAGCGGTGTATTGCGGCCGCCTTTAGCAACAAAAACACAGCTGGTGTTTCCTTGTTTACATTCCCGAAAGATGACGGTGAAGCTTTACTATGGAACAGAGTGGTCAAGCGAACATGGTTCCCTACCACATGTCAACCGGCAGGTTTCGGTGAGAAAATGGTGGTAATAAGTTGGCTCTTACCGTTGACATGAGCGGAGAGCTTGCATCGTTCTTCCTTCACCTGTCAAAGAGGCAGCAACGGACTCTCTTGCCTCCTCCCACCGACCACCCCGGACAGTCGGATGCCTCCACCGTGGAGGAAGCATCAGCTGCCTTCGCCTAGTCAAGAAACGTGGCTTCCCTCTGAGACACTGGTGGTCACCTCACCCATCCGACTTTCAGGTTGTACTGGTACAACCATATAATCTCACTAAAACACTAGTAATTCAATATGCAGATAAGGGATTTTCCAGAATTATCCTAGTATATTTGTCTAGTAACATCTGAATCTCTCTACCGTCTAGTTTTTGTTTTTTTTCCCTGGTCCTTCACTCTCACTTTTCTCATCCACGAATCTTTCATCCTCGCTCAAATTAATGGGGAAATCGTCGCTTTCTTGATCCGAATCGCTCTCGCTGCTGGTGGCCATGATTGTAACAATGTGAGGAGCTCCACAACCCGTGACGTCACGCGCACATCGTCTGCTACTTCCGGTACAGGCAAGGCTTTTTTATTAGCGACCAAAAGTTGCAAACTTTATCGTTGATGTTCTCTACTAAATCCTTTCAGCAAAAATATGGCAATATTGCGAAATGATCAAGTATGACACAAAGAATGGACCTGCTATCCCCGTTTAAAAAAGAAAATCTCATTTCAGTAGGCCATTTAATGTTCTTGATTTGTTGACTGACATACTTTTTGCATGGTAAACCATACATATTGAACATTTTAAAATTTCTGTAGGTTAAGGTCAATGTTCAATCAATCAATCAATCAATCAATCAATCAATCAATCAATCAATCAATCAATGTTTATTTATATAGCCCTAAATCACAAGTCAAGTGCCTCAAAGGGCTGCACAAACCACAACGACATCCTCGGTAGGGCCCACATAAGGGCAAGGAAAAACTCACCCCAGTGAGACGTCAACCATGATGACTATGAGAAACCTTGGAGAGGACCACATATGTGGGGCAACCCCCCCCCCAGGGGACCGAAAGCAATGGATGTCGAGCGGATCTAACATGATATTGTGAAAGTCCAATCCATAGTGGATCTAACATAACCGTCAGAATCAAGTCAAAAGTGGATCCAATATAGTAGTAAGAGTCCCATCAAAAGTGGAGCCAGCAGGAAACCATCCCCAGCGGAGGCGGATCAGCAGCGCAGAGATGTCCCCAACCGATACATAGGCAAGCGGTTCATCTTGGGTCCCGACTCTGGACGAGCGGTCCATCCTGGGTCCCGATTTTGGACAGCCAGTACTTCATCCATGGCCACCGGACCGGACCCCCTCCACAAGTGAGGGGAAGACATAAGAGAAAAAGAAAAGAAACGGCAGATCAACTGGTCTAAAAAGGGGGTCTATTTAAAGGCTAGAGTATACAAATAAGTTTTAAGATGAGACTTAAATGCTTCTTAAATGTTTAAATATTTATATAGCACAATTTTAAAACAGCCACTACTCACTCTTCTGTGTTGTATATTGTATATATTATATACAATATAACCTGGGGATAGGTTGATTGGCAACACTAAATTGGCCCTAGTGTGTGAATGTGAGTGTGAATGTTGTCTGTCTATCTGTGTTGGCCCTGCGATGAGGTGGCGACTTGTCCAGGGTGTACCCTGCCTTCCGCCCGATTGTAGCTGAGGTAGGCGCCAGCGCCCCCCGCGACCCCGAAAGGGAATAAGCGGTAGAAAATGGATGGATGGATATTATATACAACTAATAATATAATGTAATATGATAATATCATACATCAATATTTATATTATATACTGTATATATAATATGTAAATATTACATATACTGTATGTTATATTTATATTGCTACTATGTTACATTTTTTGTCTACTTTATACCTTTTGTTTTCGCCCTCTTTTTGTGTCCATGTGTACATTATCCTTTCCATCCTTACCCTTTCCATCCTTTGTAACTGAGCTACTGTGAGGGAACAATTTTCCTTGTGGATCAATAAAGTTTGTCTCAGCCTAAGTTTAAGTCTGTCCCCTAGTGTAAATTCAAAACAAAAAGGTAAGAAGTATAAATAAAAAAGGGAATATATATCCATACAATATAAGTACAAAGGCATGAATAAAACATCCATCCATCCATTTTTTACCGCTTGTCCCTTTTGGGGTCGCCAACTGCATTCGGGCAGAAGGCGGGGTAGCATAAATAAAATAATAATACAAATTACCATTATATATTTCCCAACTCAGCTCCTGCAGTGTCTTACATCTCTTGGTGAGTGTTCTAAATGTATATGTACTATTGGGAATTTGTAGACAAAGTCAAAACATGTAGAATTTTGTCCATTTTCTTTTATCTTGTTTTGTTAAACTCATTAATTACAATGTGTGGAACAGGTAAATAAAATATAAACTCTCTCTCTTTTTTTTTCCATTTTATTTTTATTGACATATCCAGCATCAGACGTTTCCATCCACTAAATCATATTCACATACATCACATAGCCGTTGTCTGCCTTAAATGTCAAAAGTATTTTTGTTTATATACCCATCATACCACCACCCCCCAAAAAAAAGAAAGAGAGATAACCAAAACAAGGTAGTATCTACACATACATTAATCAAATAAGCAAAAAATAGATAATACATTGATAATAATAATAAACAGAAATAAAACAAAATAAACATATACAGATACTTATATGTATATATACACATACACACATATAGGGAGTAATCTTTTATTTTTTTTAAACAGTACACTAATTCGAGAGATTTAAGTCAGGCTTATGGGGCGTGACATAGTTGACCAAGTTTTCCCAGTATGAAGTAAATTTCTCCAATTTATAATTAATAAAGGCAGTTATCTTCTCCATTTTATGTATGTCCATTGTGGTTTGCATCCATTGCTTCAGAGTTGGGCTCTCCTGGGATATCCATTTCCTAGTGATGGTCTTTTTACAAGCCACCAGTAGGATATTCATTAAGTATTTATCTTTCTTCAACCAATCTTGAGGTGCAAGTCCAAAAAAAAAAGTTTTACTTTCAAGGGGTATTTCTCGTAAATCGGACACGTTTCCAGTGAGGGTTGGACTCCGCCAAGGCTGCCCTTTGTCACCGATTCTGTTCATAACTTTTATGGACAGAATTTCTAGGCGCAGCCAAGGCGTTGAGGGGATCCGGTTTGGTGGCCACGGGATTAGGTCTCTGCTTTTTGCAGATGATGTGGTCCTGATGGCTTCATCTGACCGGGATCTTCAGCTCTCACTGGATCGGTTCGCAGCCGAGTGTGAAGCGACCGGAATGAGAATCAGCACCTCCAAGTCCGAGTCCATGGTTCTCGCCCGGAAAAGGGTGGAGTGCCATCTCCGGATTGGGGAGGAGACCCTGCCCCAAGTGGAGGAGTTCAAGTACCTAGGAGTCTTGTTCACGAGTGGGGGAAGAGTGGATCGTGAGATCGACAGGCGGATCGGTGCGGCGTCTTCAGTAATGCGGACGTTGTATCGATCCATTGTGGTGAAGATGGAGCTGAGCCGGAGGGCAAAGCTCTCAATTTACCGGTCGATCTACATTCCCATCCTCACCTATGGTCATGAGCTTTGGGTCATGACCAAAAGGATAAGATCACGGGTACAAGCGGCCGAAATGAGTTTCCTCCGCCGGGTGGCGGGGCTCTCCCTTAGAGATAGGGTGAGAAGCTCTGCCATCCGGGAGGAACTCAAAGTAAAGCCGCTGCTCCTCCACATCGAGAGGAGCCAGATGAGGATGCCACCCGAACACCTCCCTAGGGATGTGTTTAGGGCACGTCCAGCTAGTAGGAGGCCACGGGGAAGACCCAGGACACGTTGGGAAGACTATGTCTCCCGGCTGGCCTGGGAACGCCTCGGGATCCCCCGGGAAGAGCTAGACGAAGTGGCTGGAGATAGGGAAGTCTGGGCTTCCCTGTTTAGGCTGCTGCCCCCGCGACCCGACCTCGGATAAGCGGAAGATGATGGATGGATGGATGGATGGGTATTTCTCGTTCGAAAATATCCTGTAAAGCTTGGTGTATCTATTTCCAATAGTCCTTTATGGTGGAGCAGTCCCAGAAAACATGGTAGTGGTTTGCGTTTGAATACTCTCTCTTTTTTTCTTTTTTTTTTTTAATTCGTTTATTTATTTATTTTGCATAAGCGTTAGCAGTAAATACATTGTCTACAATAGTGGACTGTACCCTTGTCGAGAAAGGCCGGAACTAATGTAAAATGATCAAGGTTGCGACGAGCCAGTGTTACAGTGACACGCAGACGTCATTGACCTAATAATATCGTCAACCCGTGTTTGGTAAGTTTTAAATGAATATTAGTACCTCGATCACCAGTCGTGATGTGTAGTAGTTGAAGATCCACGTCATGTTTGTGCTGCAGCAGCACTTGCAGACAGTACTTTCCGGCTTTCTTACATCGAGTGACGGCAGCTTGCCTGGTAGCGAAAGAAGCTACGGTTAGCTATATTGCTGCAAGTAAGAGGACTGATTGACTCTAGCTTTTATTACTAAAGTACTTCTTTGTCTGCTAAATGTGTTTTTTGCTTGATATTCATTTGTTAGGTCTGTTTTCAGATGGCGTACGTATCATTTGCTTTTTTTGAAAAAGCAAATGATGAACTAATGTTCTTATCTAAATGCTGGCTTGTAAGCTCAAAACACGAACATCATTTTTGGCACTTAAACTCCCGTGACTTGCCATATTTCACGTTTGTTTGTTATGTTTGTATGTTTTACATCAGAAGAAAGTGAAACAACCTCGAATGTCTTAGGTGTGCTGATGTAGAATGGCCACAAGGGGGAGGCAAAGCTGTATATGTGCTGGTATTGTTAGAGCAGTGGTTTCAAATTTTTTTTTCACCAAGTACCACCTCAAAAAACACTTGGCTCTTCAAGCACTTAAAGGCCTACAGAAATGAGATTTTCTTATTTAAACGGGGATAACAGGTACATTAAATGTGTCATACTTGATCATTTTGCGATATTGCCATATTTTTGCTGAAAGGATTTAGTAGAGAACATCGACGATCAAATTCGCAACTTTTGGTCGCTAATAAAAAAGCCTTGCCTGTATCGGAAGTATCAGACGATGTGCGCGTGACGTCACGGGTTGTAGGGCTCCTCACATCTGCACATTGTTCATAATCATAGCCTCCAGCAGCAAGAGCTATTCAGACCACGAAAGTGACGATTTCCCCATTAATTTGAGCGAGGATGAAAGATTTGTTGAGGAAAGTTAGAGTGAGGCACTAAAAAAAAAAAAGAAAAAGCGACGGCTCCGGGTGGCGGCAGTTGGTGCATTTCAGATGTAATTAGACACATTTACTAGGATAATTCTGGAAAATCCCTCATCTGCTTATTGAGTTAATAGTATTTTAGTGAGATTATACTGTCATACCTGAAAGTCGGATGGATGCGGTGAACGCCAAAGTCTCTGAGAGAAGCAGACGAGCCAAGAACACAGCTGCCTTTTTGACAGCTTCCGGAGGTCCCATAATCCGCTGAAGTCTCCGGTAAGAGCCGACCTAATATCACAATTTTCCCATCCAAAAACTTGCTGGTTGACGTAGAGAAACACGTTCGCTTGACCGCTCTGTGTTAAAGCTTCACAACAAACAAAGAAACTCCGGCTGTGTTTCGGTGCTAAAGACAGCTGCAATCCACCGCTTTCCACCAACAGCATTCTTATTTGACGTCTCCTTTATTAATTGAACAAATTGCAAAAGATTCAGCAACACAGATGTCCAAATTACCGTGTAATTATGTGATGAAAAGAGACAAATTTTAGCCGTAAGTGGTGCTGGGCTAATATGTCCGCTACAACCCGAGACGTCACAAACACGCGTCATCATATGCGTCATCATTCCGCAACGTTTTCAACAAGAAACTCAGCGGGAAATTTAAAATTGTAATTTAGTAAACTAAACTGGCCGTATTGGCATGTTTTGCAATGTTAAGATTTCATCATTGATATATAAACTATCAGACTGCGTGGTCGGTACTAGTGGGTTTCAGTAGGCCTTTAAAATCCTTTTCATCCATCCATCCATCTCGTCCAGCTTCTTCCAGGGGATCCCGAGGCGTTCCCAGGCCAGCCAGGAGACATAGTCTTCCCAAGGTGTCCTGGGTCTTCCCCGTGGCCTCCTACCGGTCGGACGTGAGCTAAACACCTCCTTAGCGAGGCGTTCGGGTGGCATCCTGACCAGATGCCCGAACTACCTCATCTGGCCCCTCTCGATATGGAGGAGCAGCGGCTTTACTTTGAGCTCCTCCCGGATGGCTGAGCTTCTCACCCTATCTCTAAGGGAGAGCCCCGCCACCCGGCGAAGGAAATTCACTTCGGCCGCTTGTACCCGTGATCTTGTCCTTCCGGTCTCAACCCAAAGTTCATGACCACAGGTGAGGATGGGAACATAGATCGACTGGTAAATTGAGAGCTTTGCCTTCCGGCTCAGCCCCTCCTTCACCACTGAAGACCCTGCAACGATCCGCCTGTCGATCTCACGATCCACTCTTCCATCACTCGTGAACAATAATCCGAGGTACTTGAACTCCTCCACTTGGGGCAGGCAGGATCTCCTCCCCAACCCAGAGATGGCACTCCACCCTTTTCCGGGCGAGAACCATGGACTCAGACTTGAAGGTGCTGATTCGTATCCCAGTCGCTTCACACTCCGCTGCAAACCAATCCGGTGAGAGCTGAATATCCTGGCCAGATGAAGCCAACAGGACCACATCATCTGCAAAATGCGGGGACCTAATCCTGCAGCCACCAAACCGGATCCCCTCAAGGCCTTGACTGCGCCTAGAAATTCTGTTCATAAAAGTTATGAACAGAATCGGTGATAAAGGGCAATTCATTTTCTCAAAAATCGACAGTGCCCCTACTGCACAGTTTAATTCAAGTTGTGCTTATCTACCTCAAAGCAAGTTTATATGGGACATGGTGTAATAAGTTTGACCAATCACACGTAAGGGACAGTTTGAACTGCAGGTTGACGCCCCCTGTTCATAGAAGTACAGGTTAGCAAGCGAGCCCACAACTTTGATTTTTCAGTGAGAATATAGAACATTACACACAGATGTCAAGATGTTTAAGTATGACTTTGTCAAGCTACGGAGCTCCACCGCCTGATGGAACGCAAAGAGTTACGTCTACCATAGTCAAACGTACAGAGCTTCAACATACAGGTATTACGATAGTGTGTATTTCTTGTAGTCTACCACGTGACTTCCATCCATCCATCCATTTTCTACCGCTTATTCCCTTTTGGGGTCGCGGGGGGTGCTGGCGCCTATCTCAGCTACAATCGGGCGGAAGGCGGGGTACACCCTGGACAAGTCGCCACCTCATCGCAGGGCCAACACAGATAGACAGACAACATTCACACTCACATTCAAACACTAGGGCCAATTTAGTGTTGCCAATCAACCTACCTCCAGGTTCATGTCTTTGGAAGTGGGAGGAAGCCGGAGTACCCGGAGGGAACCCACGCATTCACGGGGAGAACATGCAAACTCCACACTTCCCAGGGAAAAAAAAATGATGGTCAATCCAGCCAAGATTTGTACAGCGCAAACTATCTGAGTACAAAAGAGGCTTGAATTTTTCAATTTAACAATGCAACAGAATGGATCCCTATGCTTTTCAAACAACGTCGGTCATGTTCCCAGACGTATCGAACTATCTTGTGCTTGAGACGTAATTCTACACGACAAAACCGATGAAAACTTGTAGAAGCATTTAGGTCTAAAACATCTCTATGTCTGTGCTGGGTCACGTACACTGGTATCAAGACTCTCCCTGCTCGAGTGAGGTTGCATTTCATAATTTAACTCAATGCCTACTGCCATGTTTGTTGACTTAACTGTTGTTGTTACACACGCCCTTTAAGGGTATGCATGTTTTTCCCCATATTCATCAAAAAATTACTATAGATCTCACCATTGTGTATGTGTTGAAAGCTTTGCTGCCTTTGGTAAAAGCTTAACTCTGTTAGATTTTACTTGTACAACCGAAATCAACGCAAGCATAGGCCATTTTTCTCAGAGAGAGGAAAAACGCTGCCTAGAATTGAGAACAGACGCTGACTTGACCACCACACATATACAATGTGAGCCGGACGTGACATCATGTAAATCAAAGCAATTAGGACCCCTGAATAATAACCATTAGAGGCCTACTGAAACCCACTACTACCGACCATGCAGTCTCATAGTTTATATATCAATGATGAAATATTACCATTGCAACACATGCCAATACGGCCTTTTTAGTTTACTAAATTGCAATTTTAAATTTCCCGCAAAGTGTCATGTTGAAAACGTCGCAGTATGATGACGCGTGTGTTTGACGTCTCGGGTTGTAGCGGACATTATTTTCCAGCCCGATCCAGGCTATAAGTAGTCTGCTTTAATTGCATAATTACACAGTATTCTGGACATATGTGTTGCTGAATCTTTTGCAATTTGTTCAATTAATAATGGAGAAGTCAAAGTAGAAAGATGGAGGTGGGAAGCTTTTAGCCTTTAGCCACACAAACACAGCCGGTGTTTCCTTGTTTAAAATTCCCGAAGGTGAAGCTTTACTATGGATCAGAGCGGTCAAGCGAACATGGTTCCCGACCACATGTCAACCGGCAAGTTTCGGTGAGAAAATTGTGGTAATAAGTTGGCTCTTTCCGTAGTTATGAGCGGAGCCGGCGTCGTCCTCCTGCAGCGGCGACTATTACCTCCTCCTACGGAGAGACTGGCGGTCACTACACCCGTGGCCACACCCCTCCGACTTTCAGTTATGACTTTATAATCTTACTAAAACACTAGCAACACAATAGGCAGATAAGGGATTTTCCAGAATTATCCTAGTAAAAGTGTCTAATAACCTCTGAATCGCTCCCACTGCAATCCCCTTTTTTTTCTAGTGCTTCATTCTAACTTTCCTCATCCATGAATCTTACATCCTCGCTCAAATTAATGGGGAAATCGTCACTTTCTCGGTCCAAATAGCTCTTAATGCTGGTGGCTATGATTATAAACAATCTGAGGAGCCCTACAACCCGTGACGTCACGCGCACATCGTCTGCTACTTCCGGTACAGGCAAGGCTTTTTTATTAGCGACCAAAAGTTGCGAACTTTATCATGGATGTTCTCTACTAAATCCTTTCAGCAAAAATATGGCAATATCGCAAAATGATCAAGTATGACACATAGAATGGACCTGCTATCCCCGTTTAAATAAGAAAATCTAATTTCAGTAGGCCTTTAGGGCAGGGGTTTACAACCTTTTTTTCAGCCCAGGCAGGTTTTTTTAATTAGAAAAAGTCCCAAGGCACACCACTAGCAGACAATGTTAAGAATGAGACTCTGTAGCATATATTGAAAATTTAAAGTCGTCCAATCAAATACGTGACGCGATTGTTTGATATTAATTCATGCCATAATCATAACAGCGTTTTGGATGGCCTGGCTCGAAAGGTAGAGCGGCCGTGCCAGCAACTTGAGAATTCAAGGTCCGATGCCAGCTTCCGCCATCCTAATCAGAGCTCACCTATCTTCCAGTGACACCTACACTGGTGTATGAATGTGCAGGACCTCCTTGAAAAAGAGATTGTTATTCTCAATGGGACCTTTTAATCCAATATCAGTACTTGACATAAGATACTTACCTAGATTGACTCGCTCACCTGAAATTTGGGTTATAGTGTATTCATGTTGGGTGCAAATTTTCATCAAAGCCAATATGATTCTGCATACTCATTTCTACACTCAGCAGAATGTGTTTAGTTGAACAAATGTGAAAGGTTTTGAATATTATTTTTAATTGCTTGATTTCAGAGTTAAAGAAGAATATATTTGAATGTGTTGAGACACTGACCAAGTAGTGCACTAGTGCTCTGCAGAAACTCTCTATTTCGACTGAAAGTGAATTTTACTGCCATTTGTGCACTATAGATGAGGTGCAATGGCAGCAGAAGAAACAGGTGTTGATCTCACCAGGAAGTTTGTCTCAGAAGCAGAACTTGATGAGAGGAGGAAAAAAAGACAAGAAGAGTGGGAAAAAGTGAGGAAGCCAGATGACCCAGAGAGTAAGAGCACAGCCACATGACAAAGATCCAAATGAAAACAATTGTGCATATGTCAGTTGTAAATATTTACATCTGTTAATGTATTTTTTTTTCTTTAGAAGCGCCGGAGGAAGCATATGACCCACGTTCCCTTTTTGAACGTTTGGCCGAGCAGAAAGACAAGAAACAAGAGGAATTTGAAGAACAATTCAAATTCAGTAAGTTTTCAGGTTTTTATGTGTTATGAAGCAGTGGTGCTCAAGTGTGACCCCGGGGTTAATTTAACACACTTAAGAAGGTACTTACTGTACAGGTGCTGGTCATATTATTAGAATATCATGAAAAAGTTGATTTATTTCATTAATTCCATTTAGAAAGTCAAACTTGTAGAATGTATACATTCATTCCAAACAGACTGATACATTTCAAGTGTTTTTTTGCCAAAAAGGAGATGATTATAGCTGACAACCAATGAAAACCCTAAATTCAACATCTCAGAAAATTAGAATATGGTGAAAAGGTCAGATATTGAAGACACCTGGTGAAGTGAAGTGAAGTGAATTATATTTATATAGCGCTTTTCTCTAGTGCCACACTCTAATTAGCTAACTAACTCAAAACACCTGGAAAAAGCCTTTAAATGGTCTCTCGTTTTGATTCTGTATGACACACAATCATGGGGAAGACTGCTGACTTGACAACTGTCCAAAAGATGACCATTGATACTTTAAAGAAGGAGGGCAAGACACAAAAGGTCATTGCCAAAGATGTTGGATGTTCCCAGAGCTCTGTGTCCAAGTACATTAATAGAGAGGCGAAGGGAAGACAAAGATGTGGTAGAAAAAAGTGTACAAGCAAGAGGGATAACCGCGCCCTGGAGAGGATTGTCAAACAAAACCGATTCAAAAATGTGGGGGAGATCCACAAAGAGTGGACTGCAGCTGGAGTCAGTGCTTCAAGAACCACCACGCACCGACGTATGCAAGATATGGGCTTCAGCTGTCGCATTCCTTGTGTAAAGCCACTCTTGAATAAGAGACAACGTCAAAAGCGTCTTGCCTGGGCTCAAGACAAAAAGGACTGGACTGCTGCTGAGTGGTCCAAAGTTATGTTTTCAGATGAAAGTAAATTTTGTATCTCCTTTGGAAATCAAGGTCCTAGAGTCTGGAGGAAGACAGGAGAGGCACAGAATCCACGTTGCCTGAAGTCCATTGTCAAATTTCTACAATCGGTAATGGTCTGGGGTGCCATGTCATCTGCTGGTGTTGGTCCACTGTGTTTCTTGAGGTCTAGGGTCAATGCAGCAGCCTACCAGGAAATTTTAGAACATTTTATGCTGCCTGCCGCGGACCAATTTTATGGAGGTGAAGATTTCATTTTCCAACATGACTTGGCACCTGCACACAGTGCCAAATTAACCAGTACCTGGTTTGAGGACCATGGTATCCCTGTTCTTGATTGTCCTGAAAACTCACCTGACCTTAACCCCATAGAAAACCTATGGGGTATTATGAAGCGGAAGATGCGAGATGCCAGACCCGACAATGCTGAAGAGCTGAAGGCCACTATTAAAGCAACCTGGGCTCTCATAACACCTGAGGAGTGCAACAGACTGGTGGACTCCATGCCACGCCGTATTGCTGCAGCAATTCGGGCAAAAGGAGCTGCAACTAAGTATTGATTGCCGTACATGCTGAAACTTTCCATGTTCATACTTTTCAGTTGGCCCACATTTCTAAAAAATATTTTTTGGTACTAGTCGTAACTAATATTCTAATTTTCTGAGATACTGAATTTGGGATTTTCAGTAATTGTCAGTACTAATCATCAAAATTTAAAGAAATAAACATTTGTATAACGAATTGATATAATATGTTAGTTTCACGTTCTGAATATAAATACTGAAATAAATCAACTTTTTCATGATATTCTAATAATATTAGCAGCACCTGTATATAAAATAAGATATATTGGGCATTAATAAATCAGACACTGATGCCACAGTTTTTGGATGTTACTAAGTGGAAAAAAAGTTGATAGTTAACCACTATGATAAAAGACTTAATACCATATCCCCTCGCATCCATTGCACTGGTCACCCAAGGGGTGGGGATGTGGGGGGGGGGGGGGGGTCTGCAGTCCTTTCCAGGGTTTCACATTGTTCCCATTGGGTTGAGTTTTTTTTCTTGCAACCCTTTGAGATTAAGGGCTATATGAGTAAACTTTGGTTGAGGGATGGATAATAATTTAAAATACGTTCACATTCTTTGCCTCTTGTACCTTCTCAGTGATTTGAGAGACTCATTTTACGATTAGAGTAATTTAGTTTTACAAATAAATAACACAAACACGATAAAAAAAAAAAATAATAATTTTGAGGTTTAATAATGTTAGATTACTATAATGGATGGATGGATGTTCTGAACTAGAGATGTCATGGTATTAGCATTTCTTATCTTGGTTATTATTATCGCGGTAATTTTAAATATGCTAAACATTTTCAAAAAGTACTTATACTAAAATCCTTTAACCAAGTTTTATTTTATAAAAACAGAAACACACATCCATTTTTTGCCACTTGTCCCTCTTGGGGCCGCGAGCGGTGCTGGAGCTTATCACAGCTGCACTCGGACACATTCAAAATGTTTATATGTACCTTAAGTAGAACGTTGAATGTGCACATTAAAGCAACAAAACCATTATAAACAAAGCAATAAGGCAGAAACAAAATAATACTATAAATTGATAATATAAATGTGACGATTTCGCAAGATAACACTGACATAAGACGTAACTGCATTTTTGTCCACATAGATAAAATAGTGGTCATATATGAGCTCCAGTCTTACACATAGGACTGCAGGATTATGGGCAAAATAATATATACGATTTTTTTTAATCAATATTGAAATCAGGATTATTATTATTACACTAGGTAAAACAGTGTTGGAGTATAATTTGTAAAATCTAATAAAAATGCTCTAAATGTTATCCATTTGTTTGAAGACAAATATGTGTGTTTTTGTTCATTAATAGTATCAGCATGCCAGCTTTTTTATTACATGATACGTTTATCTCTATTTTTACATTTTCATAGAGACAGGTATATTTTAAGTTATGTACACATGTACTAAATGTATGTACATCCTTGCTATATCGGGAAAAATTATTTGAGAGTTTGAGCAGAACAATACGTGAGCCTCACGGACAACTCAGCCTTCGTTCATTTCAATGAAATGAAAATAAATTTTAGCTTGTATTGATGTTATTGGAACACTAACAAAGTTAGCAGTTAAAGGATGAGTGAATATCCCAGTCAACAAACGAAAGACTTTATAAACAAGTTGTGACAACGTTCCCAACATATTGCCTGTTGTATGGTAACTGTCTCAGCAGCTGACGGAAGGACGCTAGTTGCATGTTCAAAATGAAACCGCAACATCATATAGGTTTCTCCTCCAATAGCGTTGCGCTCTTGAATGCACACTAAGACTCCACGGAAGCAGAAGCGATTGAAATGAAGGGAAACGAAGTGATTGGCTCTGTTTGCGCGTAGGAAACATTTTCAAAGCAAAATCTGTGTAGTCGCCACCATGTTTTCTCAAGCCGAACGTTTCTACTGCACAGGCGCATCAGTTTCCAGGAAGTAAGCGGTGTTGGCTGAAATGCATTAATTAATTTTTTGATAAGTTTTTTTGGTGATTAAAAATTTAAACAGTATTACTAACCGTCTGGAATTTTACAGTGGTTTATCTTAATACCGTTTACCGTTACATCCCTATTCTGAACCAAAAATCACTACATACTCTAATGTTCGCTAGTTTTACCAATTCTGAGTTATTCTGTAGAAATATGGGGAAATTACTACAAGTACACTTCATTCACTAACCATGTTACAAAAAAGTCAGTTAGAAAATTGCAGTTCATAATGTTTGATTTAGAGCACCCCCAAACTCTTTATTTATAGAATCAAAAATATTTAAATTATATTATTTGGTGTACTTGCCAACCCCTAAAACAGGGCTCTCAAACTCAATTTACCTGGGGTCCACTGGATGTAGAAACTGGGTGAGGCTGGGCCACAAGAAAAGATTTCTTAAAAAAATCTAACATACAATTTTTCATGAATTCACCTTCTGTTAATGGCTTTTCCACCCTAGCAACATACTTACCAACCATCCCGATTTTTCCGGGAGACTCACGAATTTCAGTGCACCTCCCGACAATCTACCGGTGCAACCATTCTCCCGAATTTGTCCCAATTTTCACCCGTCCGACATTACTAAGAGCGTGCTGTGACTGCACTACCTTTAACGTCCTCTACAACAGTGGTTCTCAACCTTTTTTCATTGATGTACCCCCTGTGAACAATTTTTTTTTAATTCAAGTACCCCCTAATCAGAGCAAAGCATTTTCGGTTGAAAAAAAGAGATAAAGAAGTAACTTACAGCACTTTGTCATCAGTTTCTGATTTATTAAATTGTATAACAGTGCAAAATATTGCTCATTTGTAGTGGTCTTTCTTGAACTATTTTGAAAAATATATATAAAAATAACTTAAACTTGTTGAAAAATTCACAAGTGATTCAATTATAAATAAAGATTTCTAGACATAGAAGTAATCATCAACATAAAGTACCCTCTTTGGGGATTGTAATAGAGATCCATCTGGATTCATGAACTTAATTCTAAAAATGTCTTCACAAAAAAAGAAATCTTTAACACCAATATTTATGGAACATGTCCATAAAAAATCAAGCTGTCAACACTGAATATTGGGTTGTTGTATTTATTTTCAGTTTAAGAACTTGCATTCATATTTTGTTGAAGTATTATTAAAAAAAATATATTTATAAAGGATTTTTTAATTGCTGCCATTTTTTAGAATATTTTTAAAAAATTTCACGTACCCAGGGCCTCTTAGTATACTTCCATGTAACCCCAGGGGTGCGCGTACCCCCATTTGAGAACCACTGCTCTACAACATGTAATCGCGTCTGCTTTTACATCACACAACCAGCGTGCCGGCTCAGTAATATGTTGTATGAGACTTGTATAGATCCACGTAAGTGTCTGCAAGACATACTTGGTCAACAGCCACACAGGTCACACTGAGGGTGGCCATATAAACAACTTTAACACTGTTACAAATATGCGCCACACTGTGAACCCACACCAAACAAAAATGACAAACACATTTCGGTAGAACATCGGCACCGTAACACAACTTAAACACAACATAACAAAATTAAATGTATTTTAAACTTCATGCTTTTATAAACAGCTCATCAGAAAAAGGAAAAACAGGATTTAATGACAATAATAATAATTAAAAAAACGCCTACTGTGTGTTGGTGTCTTGCCAGATTTTGTATAAATACAGATTTTGTATAAATACAGATTTTGTATAAATACAGAATTGGTATTCCTGCTTTAGGAGTACTTGAATTTAGAGGAGGAGCTACACTTCCATGTTTAAAGAAAAAATTGACGCATAACACAAAATGTGGATTGTTATGATCATGTTTTGATTCTCAAAGATGTTTGGTGATATCCATCCATCTATTTCCTACCGCTTGTCCCCTTTGGAGGTGCGGGGGAGTGCTGCTGGAGCCTATCCCAGCTGCAATCTGTGATAGTTCTACCTGAATAAATGCTTCTGATATTCTGTACATTACATGTTGTACAAGTTAATGCTTTTCATATTTCTGCATGGCAATGTTTGAACCTTCCCTATTAATTAATAAAATGGAATATTCTGCCTGCTCATCATTTTGTAATTGAGGAATCGAACAGAACATGTTATAAAATAATTTACACAATATTCCTCAACTGTTGTACTAGTTTTTCTTTAGGTGCAAATATCACAGAATAATATGACTAAACATCTCTGACAAATAGGAATGGGTACCTTTCACATTTAAATCGATACAGTACTCCTGCTACCTGGGAATCGATATTGGTACTCGGAAATCGATATTGGTACTCAACAGTACCAATTTTGGGTACTTTTATGTGTGTTCATGTGGTAAAAAAAATGTGATGATATTTTAAAACGATTAAATTTAACATTTATTTGTCTTTATCCATCGATCATCAAATATATCAAAACAATATCCAATTATTTGTAAAGTAACATGTTTGCAATTGTTTTGCACATTTCTTCAACATTAAAACCCTAAACTCCAATAAGTCAGTATTATTTTCTCAATATTGCACAAAATAAAACTATGTACGCTTTTCTTTTTCTACATTAACATTACAAAGTACAGTACAAGGAACTGAGCTGATTATAATATACTGATAGTTAAAATGCAAAGCTAATATATTCTTATACACTAGGCTTTTTTCCTGGAGCAGACGTAGAGGACGATGACGATGTCGCTGTTATCGTCACCAAATGTTAACGCCATTTCTTCCCCGGTGTTGTTGGCTTCAGCCAAGTTGCCAAAGGTGCGAAATGCAGGAGTTGTAGCCGTACATCTAACTTGGCTGCACTCTTCAGCAAAGAAATAAAGCCTGTGTTTAACCAGGTGCTTCCTCAGATTGGAAGTATTCCCGCCACTTGCCTTGATTTTTGCAAGCGTAACCTGTACCGGCATCACATTTTGAAAAGACGAGCCACACTTTAGAGCAAGGGTGCCCATTACGTCGATCGCGATCGACTGGTCGATCTCGGAGGGTGTGTCAGTCGATCTCAAGCCAGGCGTTAAAAAATATACATAAAAATGAGCAATCATCAATCATACCAAGACTTCACTTTCGTCAGTTGTTTGACATTCTCGGCACCCGAGGATCTTGTGAGATGACGCTGGCTGCTGCAAGCTCATATTTAAGAAAAAAATCTCTAACAGGGCGGACGCAGAGAAACACATTTTATTTCTAGAGACTCCGTACCTACTGTCAAAACTCTAAAGACCGACAGCACAGTTCCTGTCTTCACCATAAAAGACCTGTTTCATCCTGCCTGTGCTAACAAAATAAGAGTCTCAGAAAGCTAGCGTGCACAAGCTAGCAAGCTACGGAGTTTGATGCCAATGTATTTCTCCCCCGCCCTCAGCGACCGCTTTCTCACTTGCTTGCCCACCCGCACTCTCACTGACGTCACTCACCTGCTGCCAGACATTAAAGGGCCACACACATATGCTACTCTCATAACAAAGTGTTTAAAAACGAGTATGCAAGTTGGACAAATGAGATGCCAAATCCAACCACTTTCATGTGGTATTGGACAGAAAGGAGGACATTTTTTTTCCTCCATTTGAAAATGCGGATGTTATCAGCACCACTGTCTAATTCCAATCAATGCAAGTCATCAGAATCAAATACACCAACTTATATTCTTGTCTTCATGAAAGAAAGGAATCTATGTGTGTTAAACATGCTTGTATTATCATTAAACACCATTAACTTGTTAACAAAAATGTCTCTTTCATAAATAAATAAATATAAATTATAAATAGGAATGAGGTAGATCTCCTCGACTTGGTCAATTGAAAAGTAGCTCGCCTGCAGAAAAAGTGTGAGCGCCCCTGCTTTAGAGGGTTTTCTATTTGGCGTGGTTGGGCTTTTGTCATGAAACATTGATGGGTGGCAAGATTACTTAGAGCATGTCCGCTTCGAAGTCGCCGGTTTTCCTCTCCAGTGCTAGCAAGTACTTGTCACTTGCAGGTGCTCATTCAAACAGACGTGACGTCACACGCAACCCAGACCCCGAAACATGGCACCGCTGGATATTACGTGAATCGGTGTCCGGTAATATCGGCTGGTTTCGGTTGGTGTCAAAAAAGTACTGGATCCGGTGCCCATCCCTTTTTAACAAACGCATGATCATAGAGTCAGATATTTTTATTTTCTAAATGTAGTTAAACCAGATGTATTGCGTAGCGCATTTATTTTGAAGCCAGACAAATGAGTGGTTTGAGAAACTCTATTGAAATGTTTAGCTGTTGGATCGACTGTTTGCAATAAAAAATGTCTCCTTTTGACTTCCTGCCGACCGTATTTCATTTCTGTTGAGCTTTTGTCCCGTTACTTACTAAAGCAGTCACAGTAACAATCTAAATGTTATGTTATTACTGTACCTTCATTGCATTCTCAACACGGAAGTGACGCACCACCTACCGCTAGCACGTCGCACGGAGCAGTTGTTTTCTGTAGGAATGTCTCCTATACCAGTGGTTCTCAACCTTTTTTCAGTGATGTACCCCCTGGGAACATTTTTTTTAATTCAAGTACCCCCTAATCAGAGCAAAGCATTTTTGGTTGAAAAAAGAGATAAAGAAGTAAAATACAGCACTATGTCATCAGTTTCTGTTTTATTAAATTGTATAACAGTGCAAAATAGTGCTCATTTGTAGTGGTCTTTCTTGAACTATTTGGAAAAAAAGATATAAAAATAAGTTAAAACTTGTTGAAAAATAAAGAAGTGATTCAATTATAAATAAAGATTTCTACACATAGACGTAATCATTAACTTAAAGTGCCCTCTTTGGGGATTGTAATAGAGATCCATCTGGATTCATCAATTTCATTCTAAACATTTCTTCACAAAAAAATACATCTTTAACATCAATATTTATGGAACATGTCCACAAAAAATCTGTATTGTCAACACTGAATATTGCATTGTTGCATTTCTTTTCACAGTTTATAAACTTACATTCACATTTTGTTGAAGTATTATTAAAAAAAAATTTTTTATAAAGGATTTTTGAATTGTTGCTATTTTTAGAATATTTCTTAAAAAAATCTCACGTACCCCTTGGCATACCTTCAAGTACCCCCGGGGGTACGCGTACCCCCATTTGATAACCACTGTCCTATACCATCCATTATTTTTCTACCTGCTTATTCCCTTTGGGATCGTAGGGGGCGCTGTTGCCTATCTCAGCTACAATCGGGCGGAAGGCGGTGTACACCCTGGACAAGTCGCCACCTCATCGCAGGTCTCCTATACCAGTGGTTCTCAAATGGGGGTACTTGAAGATATGCCAAGGGGTGCGTGAGATTTTTCAAAAATATTCTAAAAATAGCAACAATTCAAAAATCCTTTATAAATGTATTTATTGAATAATACTTCAACAAAATATGAATGTAAGTTCAGAAACTGTGAAAAGAAATGCAACAATGCAACATTCAGTGTTGACAGCTAGATTTTTTGTGGACATGTTCCATAAATATTGATGTTGATTTTGTGAAGAAATGTTTAGAATTAAGTTCATGAATCCAGATGGATCTCTATTACAATCCCCAAATAGGGCACTTTTAGTTGATGATTAGTTCTATGTGTAAAATTTTTATTTATAATTGAATCACTTGTTTATTTTTCAACAAGTTTTTGGTTATTTTTATATCTTTTTTTTCCCACATTTTTCAGAAAGACCACTACAAATGAGCAATATTTTGCACTGTTATACAATTTAATAAATCTTTTTTTCAACCAAAAATGCTTTGCTCTGATTAGCGGGTACTTAAATTACAAAAATGTTCACAGGGTACATCACTGAAAAAACGTTGAGAACCACTGTCCTACACTCACAGTAAAAAATAGTCCTATGTTGTTGAGGGTCAAAAAGAATGCATGTGCGTTAAACGGCCATTAAAAAAAATGGTGTCGTTATTCAAACGTATTTAACGTGTTAGCTTTGTCAGCCCTTCTGTAAACACATTGGCAGATCCTTGCATTGACATTTTAACCTTGCAAGCAAACACTGGGGTCCAAACTCGTGATTGACATAACTGAGGTATTTCTCAAAGCACGCTTTTAAGTCTGCAGAGGATCATTTCACGACACCTAGTGTGTGTGTGATTATCGTTGGGACTTTAACTTTCCTTTTTAGCGGTTAGAATTGTTTTCCATAATGGGACTTTTGTAACTAAGGTGTTGCTGTTTACTTCAGATAGTCCGTACACTTTTGTTCGATTTCTTCAGTCAATCTAGTGGTATTAAAAAAAGATAAAAATAAAAAACACATTTTAGGTCCTCTCTTTTTCATTATTTGGGCTATTCAACTCATGGTCCGTGAGTTAGGTTCAAAATAATTCTCACATTCTTACAGCAGATTCTTAAAAACACTCGTGTTGTCATGGAGATAATCTTTGACAAGATTTTTTGAAAACAGCACAGCGCTCAAGTAACTCTGACAAAATAAATAAACCAAAATCCAATGTTGGTCCTTTGAAATTTACAAAATAAGACTAAGAATGATTTTGTGAATGTGGCCCCCAAAATATTTTGTTAGAATATACCTGCTGTAGGGTGAAAATTCCGTAGGATGGCATGTGCAGAAAGGGGCAGCAGGGGCCCTTGCTAAAATGATTTCTGTTCAACAGCCCACATCTTAAGTATTCAAATGTCTCGTCAAGTTTATTTTTTCTTACGAATCTGATCTTATTTGTGATTTGTCTACTTGAAGGTCACCTTAGTTTAGTTTTGAACAGTCTATAATGCTTCATGTTTTCTGCAAAATGTTATCATTTTGCTGCAACGTGTTAAGAGCAGCTTTGTTTCCATGGTGACAGAGAACATGGTGAGGGGATTGGACGATGATGAGACCAGCTTCCTGGACGAGGTATCCCGGCAACAGAGTCTGGTGGAGAAGCAACGCAGGGATGAAGAGAAACAAGAACTGTTGGAATACAGAATATCCTTTTGATTATTTTCAACATTTTATTTAATGTGTCACTGGGAGTAGCTCATTTTGCAGTGTCATTTTATCGGTTTGCTTGTTTTAATGTTTGGCAAACCATCTTGTTGACAAACATCAAGCAACATTTTGCTGGATGCAGTCTGGCGAGCAGGGCAATGGTCACTCTAAAATAAGAAACAAGCTGTCGTTGGCACGAGTATTGAACCCATCTTAGTTAAAGACTGCATTTTAACACAAATCTAGAATCAGCATTTATAAATCATAATAGAAAGTACATCACATTGAAATGTACTTGTATCGGAATACATATTTTCTCAATAAGCTTGATGGCGGTTTAGATTTATCAGTGAGTCAATCAATGAAAACTTTATTGATACAGCACTTTTCATACACAGACATATTACAACACGGTGCTTTACACCAATTTAAAAAAAAAGACACGCTATATGCACACTCACACAGAACTGTTGACATTAAAAAGACATGGCATGGCACTGAGAATTGAGGAAAATGCCAACTTAAAGGTGTCTAAACTGGAGAATAACTAAATTTTAACAGCTACAAATAATATAAAATATGTTTTAAATATGAATTATAAATATATTAAAACATCAACTAGTAAAATTAATAGTAGTAGTAATGTAATAACAGTTAATAAAATAGAAAAAAAAAAAGAATAAATACCTTTTTAAAGTTTAAAACATTTTTTAAAAGGTGTGCCTTTTAACATTTTATTTATTACTTTACTACTAACAAATCAATATTTTAATCACACTTTAATAGCCTAGTCTTGAGTCCACCATGGTGGTTACAAATCAATTTCACTGTCCAAATAGTTCTGGACCTTAATTTATTTGTCAAAGACTACCAAAACTAAAACACCTGTAGTTGCAAAATCAAAATCAAAATCAATGACCTGCATTGTGACTTTCCTGTATGTTGTATGTTCTGTGCTCTTCAAGCTCTTAAGCTTCCCTTCCCTCTCCCTACAAAACAACCAGTGTTTGTCTGCACATGACAACAAAGTGGGTTGTCGTGGAAACTGCATCATCGTGTTGTTACTACGGTGACCATTTTCAAGCAGTGGTTTGCCACTGTGAGCTCTATAAGCGTTTATCTCAACCACATACATTGATCCCATGCTCAGCTGTGTGCATGTCCCCTCAGCTAAAGACGCCACATTTTCCTTTTTTAGCCTCATACCATACCACTTACTACTCTTTCTGGTCCCTGCCCAATGCTTTTTTTAGCCTCTCACATCTGTGTCATTTATTGAAGATCAAATGGGGTGGCCTGTCATGACTCCCATGTGCAAAAAGTTGAATGTTTACTGGTTGATGTTCTTCTGTTCCCGTTTTGTATGCTACATAAATGTTATTTAAGCTTAATTCTGCATTGCCACAGTGCTGTAGCAAAGCAAGTGCCCCCCGACAGCCGTCCAGAGCCAGAGAAGAAGGCGGCAGCACCAAAACATTCAGTAGTGGAACAAAAGACCAGCCACTTGTCTCAGGCCCATTTACTGGTTGGGGCAGTCAAAAGACGCAGGTACAAACATACATCACTCAACATACTACTTATACTACGCTTAGTTAACTTCTCTGCATGTCACACACTAAGTTACACACAATCTTGATATTTTTTTACTTTCATTTATTATGTAAAATCTTTAAATTAAAAATATATATTGTCCAAGAGTGAGTGGCCTGATTAAGACAGAATAATGCAGATTCTGACAAAACATGCTCAGTATTAATACCTTCTTTACAATCAAAAGTCACATGCAGTTAAAAACAGTCAAATTGACCAAGCCCGTTGATTTCATGGGTCTTTATAAATAGATTTTAATTCTCCAAGTTGAGATAAATGTAAGTAAGCTAGAACCCTATCCTCTCATGTAAAAGAAGTGACACAACTGCGTGCATTCCAGTTGTACAGCATGCTCTCCCCTGACTTTAAGTCTGTCAATGCGCCCCTTCATCCAAGATGCATGTTCTGGGTGGAATAATTCTTAAATGTTGGAGTTCTTTCAAATTTGTCCTTTCATGTATTTTCCCAAAGAGAAACGGCACTTTTTGGGGGGATTTTGCCTTTCATTCACAATCATTAGGAGTGACAAGAACACACGTCTTTTTTGGTCTTTTATTTTTTTTAGGATTCTTAAAAAATATATGTTTTCAAAATACAACTAATGGGAGTTTCCTATGGTGCCTTCAGAATGGTCTAAACAACTTTAAAAAACGGCATTTACGTTTATATACATGCTACAAGTATTTATATATATAATTTAGTAACAGACACGTTCTTAACAGTATGTAATATGTACAATATTTACTGTATTTTGGTCATTTTAAGCATTACTGGAACTTTTTTTCTCAGTGCATTGATTTCAGTGCTCAAAACAACACACTTCCTACTTTCTTCAACAAATGTGTGCCCCTACTTGCGTCAACTAAAGCGTGTGTGTTCTAATCTTGGCATATACGGAGGATGAACTACTTGTTATAGAAACCGAACGAGCATGATGAGAGGGTGAAATGTTGGAGCAGACGGAAGCTAAGAGAGCTTGACCGTCACGACTTGATGCTGTAAATGTGGAGCTTGGAGCCAAGCTATGCCAACAGAAACGCAGTGCTTTTGCTGCACTTAGTGGAAAACAATGGTATTATCGCTGGAAAGGCTTTTTTGTATCTGGCGAGGACGACGCTGCTCATAGAAACTGCATCAGTGCGCTAACAAACCCTACAGTGGTAAAAACTTTTTTCACCTTGTCCAAAATCAACTGAAACGTCCCCAGCCAGCAGTGTTTGCTTTTACAAAAACAATGTCGCCACAACTAGAGTATTATGCAGGTTACGGAACATATATGAAGTATTGTTAGCAGTTTTTGGATGCTTTTTTAGAGTGATTCAGAGGCATAATTAATTGCTTCCATTAGCAGCATTGCGAGCCACCTAGAAAAAGCTAATTATTAAAAATTAGAATGCAAAATATGTGTTCTTATCTCATAAGGTTTGTGAATAATAGGCAAAATTCAAAAAAATTGTGCAGTTCCCCTTTATGTACTTTTGCACTCAGACACTCTGGAGGATGGAATAAGTCCAGTGCCCCTGGAAGTTGAAACATTATGGCCCAATCCCAATACACCCTTTCACCCTACTTTTTAGCCCTACCTTTTGCGCGTTCCCGTGAAAGTAGTTGTGTCCCAATGACTCTTTGCATGTAGGGGTAGTGGGAATAATGAGGAGTAGGGGGTATGAATCTCGCTCTTCAGATTGAGGCATTTCAGATGCTGACTCGCTCGTGTAGGGCCAAAGAAAAAAAGCACAATTTCTGCATAAGTTATATAATATACTACATATAAGTTTGTAATCCAATCCAATCCAATCCACTTTATTAATATAGCACATTTAAACAACAGTAACGTTTCCAAAGTGCTGCACAGCCATGTTAAAAACAATATTATGCTCCACCAATGACTGAATAAAACAAAAAATGAATAAAAATAAAACCAATAAAAACAATATAAAAACAAATATGATTAAAAACTATTTTAAAGGGTAAAATCAATTAAAACAGTAAAATAAAAATAAAAGTGTATAAAAAACACAGAGGACAACAGAGGACAGAGGACCACACAACTCACGTAGTGTTAAAAGCCAAAGAATAAAAGTGGGTCTTAAGACGAGACTTAAAACACTCCACTGTGGAAGCAGTTTGAACATGGAGGGGCAGAGTGTTCCAGAGCTTAGGGCCGACCACAGAGAAGGCCCTGTCTCCCCTGGTCTTAAGTCTGGTCTTGGGCACCACGAGCTGGAGCCAGCTTTCGGACCTCAGAGCGCGCGCAGGGATGTAAATTTGGATGAGGTCCGAGATATATTCAGGTGCCAGTCCATGTAAAGATTTAAAAACAAACAGCAATGTTTTAAAATCAATTCTAAAATGAACAGGGAGCCAGTGCAAACTCTGAAGAATTGTTAGCGTGCTAGCCACTCTAGCTATCCCTCCATCCATTTTCTACCGCTTATTCCCTTAAGGGGTCGCGGGGGGCGCTGGCGCCTATCTCAGCTACAATCGGGCGGAAGGCGGGGTACACCCTGGACAAGTCGCCACCTCATCGCAGGGCCAACACATATAGACAGACAACATTCACACTCACATTCACACACTAGGGCCAATTTAGTGTTGCCAATCAACCTATCCCCAGGTGCATGTCTTTGGAAGTGGGAGGAAGCCGGAGTACCCAGAAGGAACCCACGCATTCACGGGGAGAACATGCAAACTCCACACAGAAAGATCTAATGTTAGGCTAAAATGCTCAATAATAATAATGTGAATACATTAATCTTACATACCTTCAAAAAATTCACAAGAGACAACATTCATAGAGGGCTGCTTCTTCTCTGTGTAGTTCCTTTGTTTGTTCATCAACCGAAGCATGGGCGCCGATCTACATTTCTGCCAGTGTGTGTGTGTGTTAAAAAAAATAAACGCTCAGCAAAGTTACAGTAATATCCCATATTATTTGTGGCTTTATTATTTTGTAAAACAGACCAAACTCGCCACAAAATTAACTACAACAAGATTGATTGTTAAAAAATTATTTTAAAGATTGAAAGTTGCCATCAATCCCACGTGGGCGCTCGGCATTGTCGGCGCCTATGAACCGAAGCATGATGAATGTGAAAAATAAACAATCTCAGCTGTTAACTCTGTTGCTGTCAGGTTTGTTGTGAAGTTTGGAACTATAAGGTTTCACAGTACACCGCTTCTCATAAAGTAATGTGGTATTAGTGAATTAAGAAAGGTACTACTGCCTTTGGAAAACCCCTGTAGTTATTTTTCCATCCACATGTGCTGCTGTGCGGCGGTGACGTTGCTGAGCTGCGGCGTATTCCTGTGTTAAAACGGACAACCTGAGCGCATACAATCGTAATAATTGTCCAAGGGAATAATGACAAAATAACAATAACTCTACCGGTTAAGAAAAAGGGTGTGAAAGGCAATATGAAGGTATTTGGGCTTCAGAACTATCAATAAAGATGACGCTTTAACGCGCCTCGCCAAATGTGTCAATACAGCATTACTACTAGGGGTGTGGGAAAAAATCGATTCGAATACAAATCCCGATTCTCACGTTGTGCGATTCGGAATCGATTCTCATTTTTAAAAAAATAGATTTTTTGGGGGGAATTTTTGTTTATTTTTTTATCAATCCAACAAAACAATACACAGCAATACCATAACAATGCAATCCAATTCCAAAACCAAACCTGACCCAGCAACACTCAGAACTGCAATAAACAGAGCAATTGAAAGGCGACACAACCACTACACAGAACAAACCAAAAGTAGTGAAACAAAAATGTAATATTATCAACAACAGTATCAATATTAGTTATAATTTTAGCATAGCAGTGATTAAAAATCCCTCATTGACATTATCATTAGACATTTATAAAAAAATAAAAAAATAACAATAGTGTCACAGTGGCTCACACTTGCATCGCATCTCATAAGCTTGACAACACACTGTGTCCAATATTTTCACAAAGATAAAATAAGTCATATTTTTGGTTCGTTTAATAGTTACAACAAATTTACATTATTGCAATCAGTTGATAAAACATTGTCCTTTACAATTATTAAAGCTTTTAAAAAAATCTACTACTCTGCTAGCATGTCAGCAGACTGGGGTAGATCCTGCTGAAATCCTATGTATTGAATGAATACAGAATCATTTTGAATCGGAAAAATATCATTTTTGAATCAAGAATCGCGTTGAATCGAAAAAAATCGATATATAATCGAATCGCGACCCCAAGAATTGATATTGAATTGAATCGTGGGACACCCAAAGATTCGCAGCCCTAATTGCTACCGTTGCTTCAAATTTAGGAAAACATTTAAATAACAAACATTCAGACCTGCACATAGAGTTTTATAGGAAAATAAATTGTAGACCTGCACCAGATTGGGAAGAGTGAATCTACAATAGGCAAGCAGCTTGGTGTGAAAAAATCAACTGTGGGAGCAATTATCAGAAAATGGAAGACATACAAGACCACTGATAATCTCCCTCGATCTGGTGTTCCACGCA